>NC_052479.1:28735391-28944247 GCF_009730915.1 Dioscorea cayenensis subsp. rotundata | reverse complement strand
TATATCATTATATCAACATCTTTATAAATCATTCAATATCTTATATATATATGGTCCTAAATTTACCTATTTTACACTTACATTATTCCTCTTGCAAGAGGAATATTCTCTCAAATTCTTGTTGTTCACTAGCAACATTATTATTAAACGAGAAATTAATACTAATTATTTACAAGTTTTGAACTTTTATCATAGAGGGTTAATATCTGAGTGTATTATAAAATTCTGGGGAGAATTTAATGAAATGTGCATCAAATTTACTATATTAACACCAATATATCATGTTATCAAAGAGAGTTTCATTCCCACTCTTATTAACACTGTGTATGTCATTTCGTTTTTAGTAAATTAATCAATAAAAATCTTTTTTTAATGGTTAAAATTGAAGTTACCTAAAAAAATTTACATGTATTCGTGTATAAAACAAACAATAAAGAAGAAATACCAAAAACTAACTCTGTTATTTTGATTTTTGAGTATATATATTTATATATATATATATAGAAGTAGAAAAACTTAAAATATGGGAGCTGTATCCAGAGATATAGACAAAATCTGGTTTATTTTTTATTTTTAAATTTGAATTTTCCACATGAACGCCTCTTTTATAAATCTCTTTGAAATTTTTGGAGATTATTTATTTTATTAACACATGAATATTCACTATTAATATTGCACAGGGGGTATATGTGTCAAAAAACCATTAATTATTCTCTCAAGATCCATGAATCCATTTCCTTTTTCTTTTTTTTTTTGGGAGGACATTTTTAAACTTTTCTTATGTAAATCTAAAACACCATGAAAAAGATATTGTGAGAGTTTTTCAGTCTTGATTTTCCAATTAATAAAAAAATATAAACAAATTTTTTTAAAAAAAACAACGAAAGCTCAACAAACTAATCAACTTTTTCTTCTTCTTCTTCCCCATTTTTTTTTTTGCATTTTTATAATATTTATTTCTTAAATAATCAAACACTCATAATATATATATATATAAACACAATTAATACAAAGCAATTTTTTTAAATATATATATATATAATAATTATTATATTAAAAATGAAGTAAGAAATTAATTTCACATTTCTAAAAGGAAACATTGGAATTAAACATCGAGATATTACATACAAACACTCAATAATATATATATATATATATAAAACACACACACTACACGGCGGCAACAGCCGAAGACGGCGGCAGTGGCGGAGGAGGAGAAAGCAGGGAGACGGGAAGAGAAATTGCGGTACTTAGACAGATCTCCGGCGAGGTAGGCATCATCGGCATCCCCACCATCATCGAAATTGAGGGCATAATCAAGAGGATCATACCTGAAATCCCCGGAATGGCGACGGCGGTGATGATTCTGGGACATCCGAGACACAAAGGTGCGATAGCGGTCGCCGATCTCAGGGAGCCTTGGATCGGATCCAGGCGGAGGAGGAGCGCATGAGGGAGGTGGCTTGGCGGTCGTCGGCGTCACGATCGGCGCGGAAGCAGCAGGAGAAGCAGATGGAGGAGCGGAGCTTGTGCTTGAGAGAAGGAGAGGAAGGGGACGATGGAGAGGAGGAGGAAGAGAAGGGATCCATGGATTTGGGGGAAATCGATTAGAGATTGTGATTAGGGTTTCGGATTTGGGGTAAATATATATATATATATATATATAAAGATGAAATGAGGGGTTGTGATGGGTATCATCAATCATCATCTGGTGAAGAGCGTGTGGGAATCGATGTTATTGGATGGGTGTTTTGGGAATTTCACTGTTTTTTTATATTTGCTGGCATTGGGGCCCATTCAGCGCCGTTCCATTTATTTTTTTATTTATAAATATTTATTTATTTAAATTACATGTATTTAAATATTATCACCGTATAAATAAAAAAAAATTAAGATTCATAAGAATTGTAATTTTTTTTTATTTATGTTTTTTATATGCACGTGCAGAAATTTAAACCCACATATAATGAATGTGTTAAAAATTTGATACCAATAAATTAAATAATATGTTATGTTGATTTTAAATTTATTTATTTATTTTATGTGTGTGTTTTTTCCTTTGGGGGATGAGACACTTAGGCCACTCAAAATTATTATATTGAAATTTTTATTTTAGAAAATATTTTATAAAAGGTGATTATCAAGTATAATTTTGTTTTAATTAGTGTGGTATTTTCTAATTAGAATTCAATATTTATTGTATATTTTTTATTTTTAAATGGGTGTATTTCTGGTTTGAGGATAACCCTGGATAAGCGGCAATTTTTAATGACATAAACTCTGGTTTCATAAACACGGATTAATAAATTTAATTTACTTTATAATTAGTGTGAGCTTTTTTTATTCATTTAAATTTTTGTGTATATGCAAATGATATTACTTTATGGGTGTGCTTTTGGTTTGGTAATGAGCCCCACACATCCAAACTTTTTATATATAAACACTTATAATTAATTATAGAAATGGTTTTAATTATGATATATTTTATTTTTAATCAATATTAATTAATTAGCTTGGCTAACGAATTTTTATTAAAGATTCTGCCAACCCCCATCACTATCCACGAACAAATCACTATAAATACATAGACAGAAACCTTTTTTTCTTAAAAATAATATCAATCTTTATTTTTGAGGAAAACCCAAAAAAACAGAGGACCACTCTTTTCCGATAAATAGAATTTTGCTTAAATAAAATGAACTAATTACATATATTACTTCTTAATATCAATAAAAACCAGTCATTAATAAATACATGCTCAAACTTTAAAATAATAGTTTTTCCTCACATAAAATGACTAATTAACTAATTACATATATTACTTAATATCAATAAAACCTCATTATTAATAAATATATGCTCCAACTTTAAAATAATAATTTTCTTAAACAAATTTGAACCACCACCAAACCCAACTAATAAGTTTCCTTAACCACAAGTCCACAACCACCACTCTGACCAAGTTTTATATATATATATATATATATATATATATATATATATATATATATATATATATATAGTATATATATACAGTACATCTGCAGACGGGTTACGTAGAGCGTCCGCAGAAGATCTCGATAACCAATAGAATTGAACGGCCAGTGATTGATTCGATTCTTGTCTTTGAGATTGATTGGATGGTTCGATTAAAAATACATGCGTCCAAAACTTTTTATGTCTTTATGAAATAGATGCAGCGTTATTCTTTATTCGTAAAATGTTATCTGCAGATTGGATTGACATCCGGCGGCGATATCAACGTTCAGCGATTACGAATCGTGAGCGTTAGCAGAGGATCGTCCTCATATATATATATATATATATATATAGATATAACTACATATTGATCACTATACATCGCCCGGAAAAGATACCCCTATAAGGTCTTACCAAACTAATAAAAGAATTATAAGAAATTATAAGATAAATTAATTTTTTAAATTACATTTTATTACATGTTTTTAATGTTTTTATTAACAAGGAAAGCATTCATTGCATGGAGACTCAGAGAAGTCCTTGTCAAACTCCATACTAAATTAGTTAACTGTTACAAGAAAAAGACTTATTAAATGTCACTGTTAATTAAATAAATTTGGAATTAGGATCATAACATTTGTGACTAAATGTCATTATTAATTTATTATAACAGTGATATATCTATTTATTACATGATGTATATAATTCAAAATTAATGATAGAAGTAGTCTTTTTCAAAAGCCCTATAGTAAACAATCAGTTGCCTATACCAAGAAAAAGACTAGTCATATATTTTGTTTGTATTATTAAAAATTTTTCAGGGTACCTATATTTGTGGCTAAATATCATTTTTTTATAATTGTTATTTTATTATTATATATTGACAAAGTTTGACCAAGTGACAGCATCCAGTGCTCAACTTATCCATCAGCCAGCAAGAACTGACAACAAAGGAAACAGAAAAGAAAAAGAAAACAGTTCCAATGACGCAATTTCCACACGGATTGTCCAACTTTTTTTTAGAATAAAAAAAAGAAAAAAAGAAGAGATAAAAACCAGGGAAAGAGTGGATAAGAATGCATGAGTCATCTAATGCTCGCCTATGACTAATAAAATAGTACTTGAAATGGAGAACAATTGAAATACAATTCATACTTTCACACTATATTCAAAGAGGAGAAATCTTAAGTGGAGTGCCAAAGGTAAAATTCATATAATTCTTCATTGAATTTTTAACACTTGAAATAAATAATTTAATATTTAAAAAAACTTAATATTTAACTTTTTTAAGACATTTCTCAATGCTACATCAACTACACCGGTTGCATTGTATCAGACAACATTCAAAAGAAACTCAACTCACATTTCAAGTAAACCGTGAGAACTACACAAATAAAAATTTATGCAAGAACCAAATAAAGTAAGATACTTATTTAAGAGATGCTGTATTTGTCTACATTGCTTTGAGCTTTGAGCTTTTTATTTCATTTTCAATGTAGAATAAACTATTTATAAATTTCTAATAAAGAAATGGGTCAAAAGAAGCCACCAAAAAACGGTGAAAATAATTAAGTAGATATACCCACGTAAACTATTAAATATCAAGTGTCCTCATAAAACCACTGTTATCATGTATGATGTATAATAAAGTCAAAAAGATTCTACAAACAAGACATACATGCTGCATATTTATGCACTACATCTTACCGAGTATAAGGAAGAATTTCATATTCTTAAGTGTGGTATTAACACCTAACTGCAAATCTCTTTTTCCACACTTCTTGATCAAAGATAAAAACATAACAATTATATGAATAATATATACCCAAAAATATAAACTTAATTGAAATATAGTTGATACAAACTTACAGAAAACCTTGGGTAAAACAAAATAATGGCCTATAGAGATATATGCAAAATTTAATAAGTTCACAGGTTACACACACAGACAGATATATATATATATATATATTATAAAAGAAATCATGATGGGGATGTATGTGTAATTTTAGAATTTTACACTGGTATATATGTTTATGGTAAAATGCCAAAATACCACTGAATTGTAAAAATATAATGCTAAAATATTTATATTTGGTGATCAAAAACAATGAAGTGATGTGAGAAAGAAGCATCTTCTAATGCAAGTCATCAGAAGAGCACCTTCTTCCTTACTACAATAATGCTGTTGCGTGCAAGTTTTCTTTTATAGCAAAACAAAACACACTCAACATAAATTTAATCTAAACCCAATTAAATGAATTAAAAAATTAAGAAACAATTGAAGAAATTTGCTCATGCTAAAGCGAAGGATCTCTTAAAATAATCGGAATGCATGTCCAGGGTGATATCAATATCAACATGGCGAAATTAATACGAAAAGAAAAAAATATAGCCAATGTGCATAGCATCAGAGAAGAGGCAAATTTCATACCCACATTTTCACTAATTAAGAGACCGGCGACAATTTTTTGAATTGCAAAAAGCATGGCAGTTTCTTACCTTCATCTTCATGGTTGAAGTGATAGTCATAAGTGATTTCTTCTCCTGGATTTATGTCCCTTTCAGCAAAGAAAACGACCTGTGATACAGAAGAGAGTTTCGTCATTTTCTTGTTCTGTAATCATTCATTGTGAGGAAAAAAATTTAAGGAATGAAAAGCTAGAAATTTCCAGCAAAAATTTGAAGATACGGAAGAGTTTGTGGCAAGTACTGCTGATGGAATGGAGTAGTTGAGCTGAAGTTATGGGGAATCACTAATACATTCTGGAAAAGTGGCAAGACTTTACACTAAGTCATATGATTCAATGGTCTTGACTGCAGAAAAGAGTAGTAGTTACCTTCTTCTCATTCCGGACTGAAATGATCTTGGCCACGCAATTTGGCTGATTCCATCCAAAGCCGACAAGATAGAGGTAAATGGTTAGACGTGATTACAAGCATTGGCAAAATGGTGAATGGAATTTGTAACTTTGGAAGAGAATGGACCACACCAGACAGGAATGGTTGACAAAACGTGCAATTCCACCTTTACGGGTAGCATCAATAATATGCTCCTTATCGATCCTAAAGAAGTAGCAGGCACTCTTATATTGTAGCTTTCTTCCAGATTGGTATTCAATTTCTCGTTTGTCAGCCACCCGTAGCCCCACAATCTCACCCACATACTCAACAACCTAAAAGAATGTTAGCACAAGATCTAAAATATAAAAATTTGCCTGTTGTCAGCTTATAAAAAAAGAATCCTGATGAGTTTATCACCATAGCTCCACGAACAATGAACTGAGCCGTATAAAGGCCAAGCGCATGAATTCCAGATTTGTAAACCACCAATCTTTTCCAACCTTTCATCTGCTTGTAGCGGATATATTCTTTCTGCGAAAGATTGAAGTCTGTTTAATAATTTCCCAAATACTTCAATTCCTTCATCAAGGAGGTAAAAAATGCCCAGTAAAACACAAGATGAAAATATAAGGAATACAACGTCAAACCTAACATTCAATCTGGTGCAGAGTGATAAAAGCAACTAAGTTCAAGTAGAAGAACTAACAAAGATGTTGATACGCACTATACCATAGTGAATGCTAACATGTCTACATCAGTCATCTGGCAATCAAAATATGAGTTTTTTTTTTTTTGGCCTAATCCTCTCCCACGTCCCCACACTGGCTTACATTTCTGCTAGACCAAGTCTCTTCCATCATGTGCTAATAAAAAATGAATGGATTCCGCATCTGCAAGCTTACACTGGCTAAAAAGATTTGAGAAAAATGTTAACAATACAAATGGTATAAAAATTAGATAATTCTGTTGCGGATAGGCCCCGTCTTGGTTCCACTCATATCATGTACTTGTACGAGAACGTGGTTCTACTAAATTTGATCAAAATTAATTTTCCTTCAAGCTTATGCACAAGATTAAAATGGCCAGAGAGAACTTACTTAAAAAAAGTTAAAAATCTGACAAACTGGAGTCAGGAGATATGTGTTCTCAAAAATGTCATAAGGGCAGGAAGTGTTGAACAAGATAAATACAGTAGATAGAACTTATCCTCCCAAATAATAAATATTTATCGAGAACATCATTTGACTCATGATCCATGCACTTGAGCACTTCATAGTGCCCAACATAAATTATCGCAAGTTGCGAAACAACCATGTGGCAATTTTCTTTTCAACAAACTTCACAATAGTAAAATTAAGCCCAATGCTTCATCTCTCATTCCACTATCAAAGAGAAGAAAATATCGATAAATACTTCCAATCCATCCTATCTAAATTCCAGCTGCATTTCATCCCAAGATGACTCAAGGCACCTTCCATATATATACAGTATGTGTGAAAGTGTGGAACACACATTCAGATTCAAACAATTGACGTTATAATTGCCTTAATTCCAACTGTAAGCACATATTTCAAAACACAAAGCAGGAAATCCTACATTCAACAAACTATATTTATTGGAGAATCTCATTCAAGAAATAATTTTTCAGATATCAAAATCACATGGCACAATGTTTTGATTAGCACAATAATTTATGACAAGGGAGATAGAACATACCCGGAAGTCATGCTCAACATCCGAACATGGCACTTTCTGTGGCCCTCTCAAGAATGATTTCTGTCCGTTTATGAAAATCCATGCATTTATCTGGGCTTGGGTAACAATGCGGCCCATCCCATCCTTGTAATGCTTTCGAAAATTGAGATTAAAGCCTTCCTCTCTTTTTCTGCCTCTGAAACCCTATTAAAATAGATTGATATGAAAGATTTTTCCTTCTAATATGTAAATTTAGAAGCGCCAGAAGATACTAACCAATTTCACCTAAAATGTCAAGAATTAGACTAGATATCATATGTTAAATATTTGGGTGAGAAATTTCAATGTCTTAGTCATTTATTCCCCATCAAAACAAGTTCATAAAAAAGTGAATTGTAGCTACAGTCCTAAAATCAATTGTTCAAGATTCAACATGCAATCAATAGCCAGAGTGTAGCTTTTTTTTATAAAAATAAATAAATAAATACTTAAAGTCATATGTGCAGCAACATACCTCTATGCGAGCACAACTAAATTCTTTATTTCTAGGGCTTTCAACTTGAGTATCCACAGAATTACTGTCGGCCAGACAACTTTGGTATGTTGCGTGAAGTAAACATCTTCCATAAAATCCTACATTTTCATTATCAACACCTTCAGTCTCACTTTGCAACAAACCCTGCACAATAAACAAGCATTACTAAGGAGCAAATAATAATTAGCAACTTCAGTTTTCTTCTTGGCAAGCAGTCTCTGGAAAAAACTAGTCAATCATGATAACTATGATATATCACCATCATCACAGAACGAAACCAACCAGAAGTTAAAAATAGAATTCAATGGGCTTGATAGAATTAAAATTTAAAAACCATAAATGAAATTTCAAGGGTTTAATCGCCATTTGAAGATTTCTTACATCACGTAATTATATCCAAAATAAAATGCACGGAGGCAAAATAGTGGAAATGTGCAGATTCCATACAACAATGACCTGGTGCAAACATCATGTCAAGAACCACCAACCACCAAAACGGTTATAAAAGATAAGGAGGATCACATCAACCATCAAGTCATAAACATACAAATGCTAACAAATTGGACTATAGAATGGCCACAATCATCATAGAGATGCATGTGACAAGCATCCACCTAAAAGGATACATCAATTCACTAATGTCTCAAGATTGTCAGATGAACATATAAAAATTCATAATTGAGTAATCATTGCACATAAGGCATGACCCATGTCTAAACACTACAATTATGAAATATGTCAAATACAAGTCTATTTACCCATGGAAGATGTTATTGCAAGATTCTCACTAATACCTATAAAGCAAGTTGGCAACAAACGGGTTAGAAACTTATCACATATTCCTTGTTGGAACTTCTAAGAGTCTTTTATTATGTGGGATAAAGATGAATAAGGGATTACAACCAACATGTTTGTTGCACATGTAAACATGAAAATATTCCAGAGTTTGGCACTTGCAATTGGAATAAATTTGTCCCAACCTATGCAGATATACTTGTCCATGACTCCATCTAATATTTTACATATATAAATATACCCATATAGAAGCTTATTTTATATTTACACAATTTAGGACAGAAAATTTTTATAAATACTGCAGTGCAATTATAATGCATAACTCTCAAACTAGTCTGAATATATAAACAACTAAAATATTATTTAATCCAGACTGGTATCAACATATAATGCTAGATAGTTATGCAAAATATGCAGCCATTTTGATAAACTGTTCAGATAAATTCAAGCAGTTTTAATAGGTATACCTTCTGGTGTGCACACCATGGATGAAAGTGGATAGAGCAATTGACAACCCTGCAACGGATACATGCACCTCCAGGACGATTACAAATCGAGCAAACCTGAAAATAAACAACACAGGTAATCAAAAATAAAGTGGTTCACCAACAGCATTGCAAAAAATTAACTTTTTCCACCAAGTAAAATTTTCAAAATTGTGATTCATAACATTTGAAGGACAAAGATGAAAATAATTTACTGAAGTTTCTTATTGTTAGTCTGCATGCTCAAACTTATGCAAATGAAGAAAGATCTTACAATGCCATTCCTAGCAGGTGAAGCACCAGAGACATCAAAAGCATTCATTGTGTCAACATTTGGACATCTTGTACCAGGTGTCCAGAGGCCACAAACCATATGAACCCACTGGGTAAGACATGGGTCATATACTCCATTAATAATTGTATTATCAGCTTGCAGATTATTCTGATGATTATCAAAATTCAGCTTCATATCCTGGTCTTGCAAATCAACTTTTGGAACATCTCCATAATAAGTTCCAGGATAGCGTGGGGAGCCACAACCAGGACTAGATCTGGATGCTTCATCATACAAACTAGGTTCCCGGGTCTCATTTTGAAAAGACTCCATAGGTTTGAATTCCAAACCAACTTTCCAGACCTTCAATAGACTTCTAACAATGTTTCGACTTTTCAATGCCCGTGTCATGGCTCCACCACCATAGCCACAAAGCACGCAAACCTGCATATAAGCACAAAAATAAGACTCTTGCTTGGTATACTTCATCAGCATGTAATGCTTTTGGCTGAGATTAAAGAGTACGTTCCAGTTATCGCAAGTATTAAATGAATTCATCTCAGTTATACTAACAAAAGACATGTCTACATTTAGAACAAAATGCTTATAAGTATATCAAGTGTACAAAAATAATAGACCAAAATATTTATTACTCACTATGTTTTTTGACTTGACTTTGCATGGTCTGCAATACCAATGGCCTTTAGGAACCTTTGAAACACCATAGCATGCCTGATGCACCTACAAAAAGCTTCAGCCATGTTGAACATGTTCCACACCAAAAACAAGGGGGAAAATGAACAGCGATTGTGTCAGACATACTCTAATCAAGCATTGGCTGCACTCTAGCAAGCGATCAATTTCTTCATTATTTGAGCTACCACATACACAACAAAATGCATCTGAATCTGCAAGAAGGGAGCGGCTTGCCCGTCCTTTTCTGGATCTGAAGAAATATCGAAGGTGAAAACGTCAAGAAAGTCACATAGATGTCATGGTAAATAGCAAGCTAGGGTGACTATGATTGTGGAATGGGGTGTCTGGAGACAAGCATCCCCAAAAAGTAAGCCTACAATACCATATGAGGAGGATAACTACCTTCTTGTTCCGATAAGAGTTTCAGAAACACCATGTTGCAATTTCTGAGAATCACTGACATAATTGATTTCTGCTGCTGATGCACCACTTACAATCTTCTTTGAACATGATTCTTCATCAAATTCACCATCTCCTGCAAAAATATCTTATTAGACTGTGATTGAAAAGGTAATTAGTTCTCCACAAGACACTATAACAATAGGCCAAACCGAAGGCAAATTTGTGGAACCCAGAAATTATTCTGCAAAATCTATTAATATCAATCAGAGATTCAAAGATTAAAATATATCCCTAGAACAAAACATTTCTGTGATGGACACACAAACACCACGATAATAACATTCTATAAAATCTCTTAATATCAATCTGAAATTAAAAATTACAATATCTGACGAGAGCAAAAAATTTCTGTTTTGCACACACAAACAAACGCCATGATATTATAACATTCATTCATGAGGAGTTCAGTTGAATACCTGCTTCAATTACATTATAGCACTCCTTTTCCCCAAGGCTTGGTGAACAGGTAGATATGATCATTTTGTTATCTTCTCCCATTAATTTACTCAGACTGCGTTTACGAGTTTCCATGTATATGTGCAGAGAACCTTCCTTACATGTACCGGATTTTGAATTTGCGTAATTGTTCGCCTTTTTTGTCATGGATATATGATCTACACATCCGCCATTCTTATTCAAGCAGACTTTATTTGAATACGAAACCATGGAGACAGGGTCCAAAACTTCTGTAATTTTTGGAACAATTGAATTATTTACAATACTAGAATGACTGCCATTAGATGTTTCCTCCTCGAGAAGCAAATCATTGCAGCTACTGTCACATGTGATTGGGCATGATTTTCTCTGCAAACTGGAGGATAGTTGATCTTTTCCTTCACATCCAAACCTTTCACATCTCTTGGAATTTTTCATGACCAACTTAAGGGAAAGGATTTTTGCAGGTTTCTGTTGATTATTCAGTCCATCAGATATGACACCCAAATTCCCACAGACAATGGGCCTCGGCTTCTTACTAAATTTAACTGTTTCATGGTCAGGAGAGCTCTTTCCACATAATGACATGTCTGAATGTGGGACTTCAGCATCTACCTGATAATGTTCCCTTTCTGCAGGTTCTTGCATATGGTTCACAAGCAGATCATCATCAAATCTTATTCCATCATGATTGCAGTTATGACTACTGGATTGTGCTTTATCATCTTCTAGTATTAACTGATAACTTTTAAATCTCTTCCAGTATAATGATTTTATAGAGGACAATGTGGAGCGCTTCCGCTTTATACTGGGAGACTTGCAAGATAAATTGCTTAACTTTTGCATCTCACTACTAGGTTCAATAGGAGCTTCTGTTTCTTTCAATGAAGAAAGACAAACTTTTGAATTTCCAATAGCGTCTGGTAAATCAGAATGGGTGTTAGCAAGAGCTGGCACAGGAAGATAATCATTAAGACTCCTCCATTTTATTGGACCTTTTCTCTTTTTGACTTTGAAATTCCTCTTTGGTTGCTGCAACTCTAAATTTTCTCTAAAAGCACCACTCTTATTTCCTACATCTTTTGACTTGGATGAACTCAATGATACATGCTCCTCAACTTCTAGAAATCTACAGTCCGGTGGATAATCAGATGAGCCACACTTCTCAATTCGGGATTCTTCATCAGCAGTAAAATCATGAACAAACTCTGCAGTTCCATCATCTTCACTAAAAGAATCACTGTCATTAGTTTTAACGGAAATTTCAGTGGCTGCAGGAGCAGAATAGTCAGAAGGCCCAGAGGAAACATTAATAACTTGTCTCTCTTTCAAAGACTTAGATTCTTGATAGGTGCAATCAAACTCTTTCACAGCTGTCACTGTGTGCTTATTAGTGATGAATCCATCAGACTCCATAACACACAGAGACTTCTCCTTGCCAGTATCTTTCGAATGCTCTAATACTCTATTAGGGACATCTCTCCAGAAAGCAATTTGGCAGTCACTCTGCACGATGGCATGTTTTCTAAAGCAATCTATTTGATTTGTTTTTAATCTTTTTTCATCTTCAGCATCATGGGTTATGGAAGCATTTATTTTTGGCTTCTCACAAGCACATTGTTCCTTACTGCCGTAGAAAGGCTCATCCCTTGAAAAACAAGGTCCCGTCAAGCAATTTGAGGGAAATGATTGGCAGCATTGCCCTGAGGAGCAGTAAATACGTTCCTTCACACACATTTCACACTTAGCATGCTCAGTTGCAACATTGTTTGAGCTTCTCCCATTTCTGTTGTAATTTTATAAATTAAAATATGTCCAGACTATCAAAGGTGAGTATACATAAATCTACAGCAAAAATAATCCACACAAATATTTATCATGAGAGAGAAATAAAAAGAAATTTCAAACATACTTTAACCAGCCTTGAAATCAATCAATCACATTGTTCATGAAATTAATAGTTTTCAAATCATGGCATAATGCTCTGCATGCTTTTAGATGTAATGAGATCAGCTTCACTCCAAATAATGGCCGTAATTATGGAAAGAAGCACTGGTAGCTAAGACATAAATGACATGACTAATACAACATTTATAAACCTGAGATTGTGGTATGCCTATGATTTAGAGCTCAATAAATAATTCCATGCATTCTTATGTAGCCAACGTAACTTTAGACAAAGCTTCTTGTAAGCTTTTATTTTGATGATCAACCTCCAAACTGGATAGTTGACACAAATCAATTACTCCAATAAATCCTTATGCAATCAATGTTACTTTATGCAAAAATTCCAGTCGCTAATATGCTGATGATTCACTGCTAAATTGTACATCAAAGCACAAATCACCCTTAAAGAGAACAAGATCAAATACCATCACTACCTGTAAGAGGAAAATAAATGCTATCAATAGATGTAAATATATGTCAAAAGATCAGTTATACACATGGCATAAAGACTTCCCGCACTTAGCATAGATACTTTATTCTATAAATATTTATGTTATAGCTAGAACAAACAGTAGAAAGATAAGCGTAACCTCAACAGAGCTTGCCCACCAGAACCACATGGATGACACATAGGACACAGGATGTCATGCTCTTTACAGCAGAGTGAAATTCTTGGTTGCAGACCCGAGCAACTACATGTGTTTGGACCTATATAAAACAACCATGTGAACAAATTTGGATGCATAACCAACAATAGCTAGACAAACCAAGGAGAGAAATTTGCAGCATAAGTGAAACTTTATAACTGTAATTTGTATGGGCATGCATTAGATATGTCATGAAAGGAGAAATCCACCTGCAACACCAGGCTTCCCAGTTATGATGTTATAACCAGCACCACAATAACTATTAGAGCATGAATGAACAGCTCTAAAATGGTTGAATGCACCCTGTTGCATGCTACAACAAGGCATTTGCCTTAATTCATCAGATGTGGCTGTAGCATCTTTATTTCCATTTCTAAGTAATGCCATGGCTGAAAGACAGCAGGATCTTGCATGCAGATTGCTAGTTTCAGTGGAATTATTAGATAACTCCAACTTAGAAAAATCAGCCTCATGCCTCAAAGCCAGGAGGATTAAGTTTTCATCCACAGAATGATGGGCATTATCAGCACGCTGCTTGCTTGTCAGAGAGGATTGCGTCCCAGAAAAACATGAGTTTGTTCCAGGGATATTGCTTGGTATTTGCAAGTCAAGAGGACCAGAATGAGTGGCTACATGAACTGCATTTGTGGATTTATAATTAAGGTGCTTATGATGGCCCGTGACTTCACCCAATGGAAATTTCCCACAATGCTTGGCGCTCCCCGCATTAGAAGCAACATTCAGTACACCAGGTTGCTGATGAGGATACAAATAAGATAATGAATCACCTATGCAATAACACCTATGATTACCAAGCTCACTGATACCACCATTGTCAATTTCCAGCTTATCATCAACCACAGAGTTGTGTCCCAATATATTATTCCAACCATGGACATCAACACTCTGGTCCTTCCTTTTTTCACAACGATTGATAGGGTATGCTGCATTTATACAAGATTTCCCTTCAGTTACATCATTATCATTTTTGATAAACTCTGTGAGGTTGCTTCTAGCTGTGAGGGAATAATCATCAAGTGTTGAACTCATATAGTTTTCACATTCATCAACAATATTAGACGTGTTATTCCCTTCAGTATAATTAAGGTGGGAAAGAAACAAAGATATAGCCGAATTTTTAGCTGAATTATCCATGAGATCAGTCTCTGAATTATCAGTAGTCACTTCTTTTCCAATTGCATTTTGCAACAATCTGCAATTTGGAGCTGATCTTTCTGATGAATAGCTCCATAATGGCCTGATTTTATTTATTTCAGGGGCACATTCAGCTGCATCCAAAAAAGATCACCAATGAATATAACCTCAAAGTAAAAGGAGTGCAAAAGGTATGACAAATTCAAGGTTGAGATGAGCTTGCTGAGAATGCAAATTGTGACTCACCAGCTAGCTTACTTGAGCACATTAATGGTTGAGGTAAGCAGGCCTTGTGAGAATTGCTCGGTACCTCAGTTTGGCTAGGATGCACAGACGATGAAATTGGCCCAACAAAAGTTTGGTTATGTTGAGATGGCTGCCCAAGCCTCAACTCAATGTTTGAAGAAACACCATTCCTATAATCCCAGAATGTTTCACTCAAATATTTGCCCTTGTCTACCTCACACTCTTTGGCTGGGGAAGATTTCTTTAAGCCTAAAGACGGGTGAGAAACTGATGTTCCACACATACCTGTGCCGGCATTGTCCACAACAAATTGATGCCCAGCACTTTGCTCCCGCTTATGAAGAGCTAAAACTGAAGCTGAACGATGTATCCAGACAGGAGCTTCCTTAACTGCGTGCACCACTTGACTTTTAGCTGCAGCAGATGTGGAACATTGTGCTGAACCAGAGAAGTTCTTTGAGTATAAACTGGTGCTAGCAGAGGCATTCCCCAGATAATCATTATTCACAATCGTACTCAGAGATCTATCATGGGTAATCTGCTCCGGTGCTCCTGTAGAAGAGTGGCTTGGATGTACAAAGTTATTCCATTGTTCTCCATATCTCTTAAAGCCACAAAATGATTCAGATGGAGATGTCCCAAGATTCTTCAGCAACAAAGGGAAATTATTGGCTTTTGATGCAGCAGGGCCACTTTTTGGTGAAAAACCATCCGGCCAATCCCATCCATTATCATTATCTGGAATCCTAATCTAAACCATCAGTCAAACATCACACACCGTACCTTCAAAAGTCCAAGTAATAAAGGAATACTAAAATTAGACTTCTCATAGTGGTACTGCTACTTATAGGATTCACAAATTCCCCAAGCATGCTAAGTTTCTAGTAAGTCGGGCCAGAAAATTCTATTTATTGTATGTTCTTAAATGTAGCAACATAAGATTTATAAACAAGTAGCCACAAACAGCCCTCTTTCCATTGATAAATTTCTAATATTTTGCTTAATGTGTATTAGCCATATTCAAATTGTAATCATTTTAACCAGTACATGTGTGCAACCTCACAGGATCGACTTGTTAACAACACCACCACCAAACATGAGCTATTCAAACATAAAAAATAACTAATTCTCTCCCAGACTCTCATATACTTCAGATCATTTAGCACATAGAAACAGTGTGTAACACAAAATGGAAGCTGAAGTACTTGGGTTATTATGAGAAAACCTAATTCTCACAAGGAGAAACATCAGTCCAAGCCGACAATGATGTCAAAAAATATTTTCATGAAGTCCTAACAGTCATATTCAGAATCAACTTTGCTATGCTACCATAGCATTTTGCTGCTAAGAGTTACAGACATGACTTCAAAGAAATATTGCATGATTTAAAATCAACTTCTTAATACTACCACGCCATTGCACTAGCAGGTGACATGTGAAGACTAGTACAACAAAGAAAGAAAGTGATCTCCACAAGAATAGCTACAATGCCCTCATTATCTGGACATGCTACCAATTACCATTATCATCACTTACGACATCATTAACATTTATACTATTCAAGAATATTCTCCCTTCACTTTCCGATCAAATGTATCATGCAATATTGCAAATGTTCACAACATAAACTCATTCTTTTTTTCATGTCTAAAATATTTGTTAACTACTTAAGTATACATTGTATAAAACAGTTCTTGAGAAAAGGGGGAAAATACTGTACTGTGAATTTCCTATATATATCTGCATGTTATAAGGGGAATCACATGGGTGAATTATGCTAAACAACTGAATAACGAAGTTGCCGTTTCTTCTCAATTGACAGATACATCACTAACTAATGTTGGATCTGCATTGACAGCCAAACTCTTCTAAAGTCTCATCTTTTTTTATTAAATAAAAAAGCTGACAACAGTCATTCCTACAGCTCATTACTCTGACATCTAACTGCAGGCTATACTTACCAGACCATACTAATTTAATTGTTGAATTATCATTAATTCATATACTTCACTAAAATATTTGATAGCAATACCAGCATCCCTACTATTCAGAATATTTCACATGAGTGTAGCAACGTGAACCTGGAAGAAATATCATTCATATGAAAACAATATGTAAGGTCAGATTAGACTGGTTACTAAAAATGGGACTAATTTCAAGGCCAGCCTGGTATAGTTGATAAAAATTGGTCTAGTTCCAAGCTGACCTGATCTAATCAGTCAGTCAACAGGAATTACACTGTACTCTATAACTTATGTAAGGTCATCTTAGTATGTCCAGCCTCCCCTTTCGTTTTCTTTGAATCTCCACACTAATCTAGAGATTATCTCCTTATTTTTCTTTTACCGTCCTACATATTGTTATAAATGGTAAGAATTACTACAAATAGGTCCTCAAGTTCAACAATACTACACATTGGTTATCTTCTGTTCACAGAATTGCCAATTAATCAGAATGTCACATCGCAAGTTTCATAAAATAAAAGGAACAATGATTTAAACCAATTTCTGGAAGCAAATCCAATAGCAATGACTACAAAAATGAAGCTCAAGTCCTCCAATGGAATGATGAGATTCTTTAAGACATGAAGTCCAAAAAATTATAAGTTAAAACCAATGAAAAGAGCACTTACTCCAAAACTAAGATGAAACCACTGAGCAACAGTTAGACCATTCTCCAAATGGACAGCATCACCAGGATAAACTGAAGATGACCCAGAATGCTGCAAATAATGATCTTCAGAACACATCCCGCTATATGTAAATGCCAGGGCATAAAGATAAACACAGGGGGAGAAAGAAGGGGGTGGTGGTTAAAGATTAGCTAACTAAAACACAAACGTAATATGCTTTGATGATGTTCTATTGATCTACCTCGCAAAACTTCGCCACAGACATAGGCAAACTATGGCACAAACAAAGAACTCCCAGAAGCCCCGTATCACTCAAAAAAAGCTGTCCCACTGTGACAGACTAAACAAACATCAGTAACAATTCTAACAAATAACAGCAGAATAACATGAACTGCATAATGAGTAAAAGAAGTTGACTAGCCTGTGTTCAAGCAAAAGGCATGAAGATGACCACCACATAACGCAGATGCTTGATTAGAGATCGCGGACTTGACTTTTAACGTGGACTTTGGAACTATCCCATGATTCATGGACTGATGATACATGGCATTTGTAGGCATACTTAAATTACGCCACTCATGCCCAGTAGATGACAGTGCCATCCCATTATTGTTGCCTTGAAATGCTTGATGAACTATTTTAGATGAATCCGAAGTATGGTGGCAAGAACCATATAACTGAAGATTGTTTGGTGAAATAGGAGTTCGGGACGTCAACTTTGACTTAGAGGTGGCAAATGGAAGTTCTCTGTTACCCATAGGGTCATTTCCATGATTGTCAGATGAAGATGCCAAACCTGAAATTGGTATGACACCACCGGCACTGCTAATTATAACATCACTGCTGTGAGTAGAAAGCTTAGTGGCCACAGAAGCTGAATTTGGAAATTGTAGAAGAGTGCTACTGAGTTGACGCGAATCCCCTGACAAAAGAGCTAGTATCGGATTGCTCACTTCTGCCTGGCCTGACCAGCTGGAACTCAAGTTCAAATTGCTGAAGACAAATGGTTCCTGAAGAATAGCTCGATCAGTTTCTCCAAGAATTATGGGTGGCTGAGTAAAAGGATGCAGAGCAGGCTGATGATAAAGAAAAGCCTCATGTCCTCATGAACAACATAATCAAACTTGTTGTGAGAGTTAAAACAATACAAAGGCAGAGAAAACATGCTCAGACAAAATTCTTAAAACAGAATACAATTAGATTCAGATGGAATTGTATGAACGCTCATAATCACTTCTCAAATTTGATTCTTTTGTGGACCATACAAACAACAACTCCATTTAATTTGTGCATTGCAGTCACTTCCTTGGTGACGTCTAAGCAGTTACAACTCAACTTTATATTATGGATTCTGCTCCATCAAATCAAGCTAACAACACCACTAGGAAAGTGCCAAGTACCTAGTGGGGCTAATGCTTCTACCATTCTTTGTCACAAATTAGTCTTTGCTACACACATAACACATTTAAACAACTTTTAATACAATGAATAAGAATGCCACCCAACCGAAAGCACTTTCAGCTACACAATGTAAATAATTGCAAGCCAAGACCTTATAATTCCCAGCAATGCTACCAATCTTCTTAAAAGCATCTGAACGCATTCAATACATAACATAACGACCTCTTTTTTTAGCCCCCAACAAATCAACACATACTCACATTCCAAAATATGACTAACAACTAAACCTAAAAAAAAACCATCACACATCCACAAAACAATCAAAGAACACCAACACTATAATCACATCCCAAAATAGCACAACATCACAACCACAAGCGCAGAACCAAAACAAACAAGAGAGAACAACGAAGCAACAACCAAACCCTAAAAAAAGAAAAAAATCATCGATCAAGAACACCCGCATTCCAGTTACTTCCCAAAAACATCACAAGATAACATCCTCGCCCTAGAAAAACCAAAATCAAAAGGCAAAACAAAAAACAACAATTCAAAGACCATAGAGAAAAGAAATAGAAACGATACCTGACTAGCGGATCCGGAGACGATCGGCGGTGGAGGAGGCGTCAACGGCACAGTTCCCGGTGGCGAGGGAGGCCAAGTAGATGGGAGCTTGGATTGCCACCCACCCTCCATCTCCAATCCGATCAAACTAGTCCTCCATGGATGGCAACATCTCCATCTCTCTCGCTCTCTCGCTCTCGTGCTCTGAGAGAGGTCTGAGCGTTTGCAGGCTTTCAGCGAGGGAGCAACAGTGAAAGAGAAATCATGGCACCCAATGACCAAACTGACCCCCTTTGCTTCTTTTCCAAAGGGAATTTTTCTCACCGTACGATTTCCTCGAGATTCGAACTTCATGTTGATGAACGGCGGTGTGAAGGACAGATCATGGCTCTCGATGACTAAACTACCCTTGGAAATTTCATTCCCAAAAAGAGCAGATTCTTTTCACCGTACGATTGCATCGAGATGGGGTGGTGATATGGATGAAGGGTGGGGTGAGAGAGGAATTATGACACTCGATGACTAAACTACCCCTGCCACCTTCGCTCTCTGGATCAGAGAGTTTAAACCGTACGATTGCCTCGAGATTCGGTGTTTGTGTCGATGAACGGCGGGGTGAAGGACAGGTTATGGCATTCGATGACTAAATTACCCTTGGAAATTTTATTCCCAAAAAGGGTGGATTCTTTTTTGCCGTACGATTACATCGAGATGGGGTGATGATATGGATGAAGGGTGGGGTGAGAGAGAAATCATGTCACTCGATGACTAAACTACCCCTGCTACTTTAGTTCTCTGGATTGGAGAGTTTTAACCGTACGATTGCTTCGTGATGGGGTGATGATGTGGATGAAGGGTGGTGATGGGGTTTTTGAGAGGTTGGTTTGGGTGGAAGCGGGACACGGTGTCTGCGTGGAGTGGTTCAAGATGAGGCACGTGATGATGATGTCGGCACGTGAGAAGACAGGTGGATTGATCTCAGCCGTCCAAGTAATTTTTCTTACAAGGATTTGGAGGTGGGTCCCGGTTTGGGATGGGAGTTTGCTGTCTTTGTTTGATTGGCTCAATAATGCCTGAATTTTGGGTAGTTTTTTTTAGATGGGCTCGGGTGGGTACAGAACAGTCCGCATTTTTTTATTTTTTTATTTTTAAGGTGAGAGAAATGATTTTTAAATGCTTAACAAACTTAACCCTCGAGTTTAGTAAGTTTTACACCTCAACAGTCTTTTGGAATGTGTTTTTTACATTAGATATTTATTTCAAAAAAAACTTGAAATCGTTCTCAAAACCTATACAAAATAAAAATAATATATATTGACATATTAACTATACTCGTGTGCATGTCCCTGACTTTTTTGAGAGCTCTATGTGATTAAAGGAAATTTGCCATGTGACCCTGTTTCAACTAAGATGTATATTTAGATGATTAAATTATAACAAAAACAAAAAGTAAAGGATGAAATTATAATTTTTTAAAACTGAGATATTAAAATATATAAAAAAAATTATTTATGTTATTTATCTTATTAAATAAGTGGCCATATCAACTTAAATTTTGGTGAAAATTTTGGCACGAAGAAATTAAGTAAATTAACTACTCAAAAGTGAGAAAAACATAATAATCAAAAAAAGGCATAAAATTTTAAAATGAATTTGATTCTTTTCAATCAATATATTTACATAACATCACTTGATTTTCAAAATATTGCAATTGCCTAATTTTTAATGCAACCTCATTTAAAAAATATATATATATATATTATTGTAATTGTTCTATTTCCTTTTTTTACCAAAACAAAAAACTTCTCCAACATAACAAAATATAATTAAAGTGCGAGTCGTTGTAAAATATCTAAATATTTTAAATAATTTATTCATTTAAAAAAAATATAAATATAAATATTTTTGTTCTACCAACGAGTTTTTAGTCTGATAATATTGACTATATTGTAAAAAACATTGATGTAAGACTTTATTGTCTATGTTTTGAAACCCACTGATAATGTGTCTCTAATTATGAGTGTGAGTTTACAACTCAAACCTACACATTGATATTCAATTCTCTAAGTGCGTATAATTGTACAGGTACTTGTTGCATTAGAAAAAAAAAAACTAATATTTATATACAATGTAAACAAAAGTCACTTAAAAAATCATTTACACTCAATATTTACCCGAATTATAAAATAAAATATTACAAAAATATTATATTATAATAAATAAATAGCTGCTGAATATTATCATAAATATAATATATATATATATATATTTATGATAATATTCAGCAGCTACTGTATGCTCATGTTTAAATGATTTTAATAAAAAAAATAAAAATAGATTTCATAAAAAAAAATAAGAAAGTTAAAAAATAAAAAAAATAAAAAAAACCCACAAATTTATAAAATAAAATAAATAAATAAAAAGGCACAATCCAAATTGATACGCGTGGGCAAAAAAACACACACGTACCAAAAATGAAGAGCTTCTCAAGTGCAAGAGTGGAGCAACAACAGCCATGGAAGCTCGATCAATGGCTTCTTCGATCCCTCTCACTCTCCACCCTCGTTTCCCTTCGCCATCACTGTCTTTCAGACGCTTCTACGCCCGCCCTCCTCCCCGCAATCTCCATCCCTTTCTTAGATTCCGTGCTAGTTCTTCAGTCGTTGCCGCTGAGCCTGTAAGAACTTTTTTTCTTCTTCTTCTTTTTTTCTTTAAATTTAGTGAATGATTTGGTGTTTTCGGAGTAGAATTTGATCAGAGGATTGATTGATTGGTGTTTTTATAATGCGTTTTTCTTATTAATTTTATATTTGGTATTGTATTGATGATTGATTAGGGTGTTTGATCAGTAGTTGGTTCCAATTGTATTAATTTTTCTATGGACTTTGGAGGGCTGAGCTATTTTCTTGGAAAGATGAAATCTTGGGATGTCTGGCTTGTATTTTTATATTTTGGGATAAATTTTCTCTCATTTGGCTAAATTTTGCCCAATATACTCATGTAATAACTGAAATTCTCTCTTCTTCTGCTGCTTATGTTTGGTTAATTTTGATTTATTGGTTTTTGTGTGAGTGTGTGTGTGTTTTGTGGCTGGTTCTTATTGTGTTATCTGTTTATGTATTTTGGAGGACTGAGCTATTTGCTTAGAAAGAAGAAAGCTTGGCACGTCTAGCATGGTGTTTTGTCATTTTTGTTAAATTCTTTCTTATGTATATATCTCCTCTTCTTCTAGTTTTTTTGTATTGCCATTGAGTAAATAATTAAGTATTTTGCAGTAGAGATTCATCAATGCATCGATTGATTAGTTACTTTGTGTGTATGTGTGTGTTGTGTTTGAATGTATTGTTCTCGTTAATTGTTTGATTGGTATTATCTTGATGACGAACTAGGATGTTTGATTTGTATTTGGTTCTAATGGTGTTATTTTTTTAACTATTTTGGAGGATTGGGCTATTTGATTTGAAAATGAACACTCAGTGATGTCTGGTTCGGTATTTTGTTAATTTTGGTTAAATTCTTTCTCATTTAGTCAATATTTGCATATATGTTGCAAGTTCGGTTTAGTCCCACATCGCCTAATTGAGGGGAGTCCATGTACATATATGTGGGGGCAACCCCACCCTATCATGCCTGTTTTTTTGGGGTTGTGGGTCCCCCGCTACAATATACCTTCTCTTCTACTTGTTGTATTGCCATTGAGTAAGTCTTTTAGAGTGGAGATTCATCGATGTATGAATTGGTTTGTTGTGTGTGTTTGCACGAGTGCATGCACGCAGCACGCATGTGTGTGAATGTGCTGTTCTTAGTAACTGTGATGAATTAAAGTGTTCAATTGATATCTGGTTCTAATTGCCTTATCTATTATGTATTTTGGAGGACTGAGCTATTTGCTTTGGAAGATGAAAACATGGCAATGCTTGACATGGTGCTTTTGACATGTGTTTAAATTCTTTCTCATCTCAGGGTTGGTTATTGTAAAAGAATAATTCTCTTGTATTATATGTGTGTTATGTGGTAGATACCTCTGTGAATTCCATTACAATACTAATAGATCAGGGTTGGAAGATTGTTGTATGTATTATAGTTGCAAATTTATATGAAATTTTGTTTATGATTTGCACAGGCTGTTCTTCAGGAGACTCAAGTTCAGAGCAACAAATCTTCTGTATTTGACTTTCTTTCATGCCCAATCTGTTATGAACCATTAACAAGAAAAGGGCCTTCAGGCCTAAACCTGTAAGTACGAGCCTCACTGCTATTGCTGTTTGGAATTTGATATGCGCTTATAGAAATAAACGAAAATTTGCTACAGGCCAGCTATCTATAGGTCTGGATTTAAGTGTGAGATATGCAACAAGACATTCTCCAGCAAAGATATGTACTTGGATCTCACTGTTACTTCAGGAACAAAAGAGTATAATGAATTCAAGCCTGCCAGGACTGAGCTATTCAGGTTTGCAAACTTAGTGCTTCCTTATCTGTTAATTTTTATTTTGCATGCAACTTGCAGAATATTGTGAAAGATCCATTTCTATTACCGTTTATATTGATCCAATAGAATCTATTAAAAATTTTATTATTCCTTTTTCTAATTGTTTCGCCTTTGTTCCCATGATAATGATTTTGATTAGTTAGACTTTTTTCATACTATGGAGCTGTCTTATAGATGGATACTATCCTATTTCTCAATTAAAACTATGTTGAACCATTTTTAGTTAGTGACAAATATATTAGTTTTAATTGGGAGGATAAATAATGTTTTCCAAGTTTAAGTTAGCCTTTTCTCACCATTTTAATTCTTTTTGTGCTTCCTTATTTATTTCAGGAGCCCTCTTGTTTCCTTTCTATATGAAAGAGGATGGCGCCAAAATTTTGATCGAAGTGGCTTCCCAGGTCCTGATGAAGAGGTGCCTCACTTGGACAAACATTTTATAAATCTTTGAATTACATACAACATATAAAATATTTTAGCGTGGACTCTTATGTATGAATTCTGCCTTAGTTTTTCAATTTGTTGATACGGTCTTCCTTTTCTTTTTTATTTTTGCAGTTTAATATGGCTCAGGAGTTTTTCAAGCCTGTGGCAGGTGGTTTGCTTGTGGACGTGAGCTGCGGGAGTGGCTTGTTTTCAAGAAAGTTTGCAAAATCCGGAACCTACTCTTCAGTTATCGCATTGGATTTTTCTGAGAACATGCTTCGCCAATGCTACGAGTTCATTAAAAATGATGAAAGTATTCTGGCAGCGTAAGTCATTTTGTTTTTAGACCTTGGTGTTACAAGATAGGTGTAAGACAATAATGTCATTCTAGACTTGCCAGGTAAAGTTTTACTTTGATTAATTTAGGCTTTAGATGTGTTCTGCGTAAACTGATTTTTAGAGTTTATCACTAGTTGGCTACGCATTTTGTTGTCAGATAATATATAACTTTTTATTTGCAACAAGAGTTTTAATCTAACATGCCTAATTAGTTTATTTGGTAATTTGTAGAAATTTTGCTCTTGTCCGGGCTGATGTATCAAGGCTACCATTTGCGTCAGGATCAGTCGACGCAGTCCATGCGGGAGCTGCACTGCACTGTTGGCCTTCTCCTTCCAATGCAGTGAGTTTAAGTATTTTAGCTCTTGGAAAACAACCTCAGTTCCATGCTTGCAAACCACTCTGTCAGACTGCTTAACTCTAGTTTATCTTTCATCCATGAAGCTGTGCTGATAGTTTTTCAAGTTCTTATTGTGCCCGGCTTTTATATGATATTCCAACTGCAAAATATCATTGATGCTATTATGTACCTTTCGAGCTTGTTGAATATCTTTATGCCTATCTTTTTCCTGATTCAATGTTCGGGAGATGCTAACAGCCAATATATGCATTATGCCTTGTTTTACCAGCCTGAAACTTTGAACATTTATAAAGATAACTCTTCAGTATACTTTTGTCGATCATGCATTGAGTTCCATAATTATCAGGTTGCCGAAATAAGCCGAGTTCTTCGAAGCGGCGGTGTCTTTGTAGGGACTACCTTCTTATCAACGCCGGTAAACAGTCCTTTTGCTTCTGCGACATTGAGGCCATTAAGACAAGTAAGCTCTGATTCACAACATCGCCGAAACCTACACAGAATAACTTTATATTTGATCATTATATCTGTGTTATTTCTGCAGATCTTTGGGCAAGTTACCAACAGTTATTCGTATTTCACGGCGAAAGAGATAGAAGACTTGTGCAAAACCTGTGGACTTGTGAGCTATACAAGCAAAATTCAAAGAGCTTTCATCATGTTCACTGCTCAGAAACCATAATATTTTGAAGCTGCAGTTTGTTCAGTATGTATAAAGTATGACAATTCTTTCAAAGCAGAAGTATGTTGCAGATTTACTAGTAAATGAATTTGGTAATCCATTAGACCACATTCTGTAAATTCCTCACTGTTTATCATCTATAACAAACACTTCTTTTCTTTGAGGTATAACTCTTGAATTTCTCCAAGTGATTATTAATTTATTAATCACTGATTTTATTGTGTGTATGTGGTTTTCTTTATTTTTTTTTCTTTTAAGCATGAAGAAATAACTCTAGATAGATATACTCAATATTTCGTCAAATATACTAAATAGATATACTCAATATTATGCTATTTGACGAAGTGGATAAGTCTATTGTCAGGAGTGTGAACTTCACTGGGAATTAATCTCTTGACTTATGTGTATACATCCAAGAGATATCGAATTGTGTGCATCTACGGATATAGGGATTGGACTACAAGTTTTTATAAAACATCTTTCGCAGTGGAGTTAATATTATTAGATCAAAAAAATTCCATTATTTAAAATATTATAAATTTTATTAAAAAAATAAAAGTTAGAATAAAAAGTAAACATATTATTCACCCGCCATCATACCACTCTTTGAAATAATCAATATCTTATAATTCAAACTAATAATTTTGAGTGTTAACAAAGGAAGGTGACAAAGATTACAATGGTTGAATAAATAAATAAATAAATAAATAATATAATATAATTAATTAATTAATTAATTAAACTTTGGAACAAGAACGCGCACGAGTGCTTCTCCCGAGTTGTGTGTCCAGTCCACTGTCCAGCTGTGTTTACATGATATGCTCACAAGCCCCTCAAGACTTATTTATTTATTTATTTAGTCCATTCATCACTGTTTTCCAAGAACTTCAAGGACAAATTTATTAATTTTTTTTATTAATTATTATTTTATAATTTTCTATTAGTTTTTCTAATTCTAATCTCGAGATAAGCTGACTATGCTCTTGGTCATTACCCACTTTGAATAAAATAGTTTATTTATTAGTCCCTGTTATTTTCTTTTCATATTTTTAATCATTTAATCTGTGTGGACATGTTTAAAGTGCATAACTAAGGAAATAAAATAATTTTAAGTAAAAAAATATAGTATTATTAATCTTATAAATGATATTTTATTTCTCTTCTAACTCAAATATTAAAAGTTAAAATGCTACATGAAATTTTTAATATGTATATTTTAATATTTTTTTATTTTTTTATAAAAAAAATAATTCATGTTAAGACCGTGCACAGATGTAGAGTTGTTTCATTAACACATTTTGTACTCTTACTCTGTATAAATTTATATTTGAATGTATTTTCTCAGCAAAACTTGAACACTAGTGCCAATAGAGTAAAGATCGTCGGTGAGTATTTTATTGTTGATATTTTTTATTTTAAGAAGATAAAAAATAACAAAGAAACTTGTAAGGGAAGAGAAACTTTTAGATAAGGACTAGTAAATAATTTTGTCATAAGTTAATAGTAAATTAGTAAAACCTGATCTTCTCTCAAGATAAGTTAATTAATTAATTAAGGGAGGCAAAATGCGACATTGACTATATATGAGACAATATTGAAAAAAAACATTGGGTTGTGTGATGTTGTTATTTGGTGTAAAATTTTAATGAAATAATATCATTCTAATCTGATTCTCTTTTGAATTGAGACAATTTGGAATAAATAATATAAATATTTATAAATAATCTTTGGCACTGTTTGGCAACTTGCACTTATAAAGTATTTATATAAATTATTTATATATAAAGAGAGTGAGTGAACTTGAGCTATTCCACGTTTAGTTGTTTTAGTCTATATATGAGCTTAATTTGGATGATATTTAACATATTAAATTTAGTAAAATCAAAATATCCCATTTTTTAAAAAAAATCTTACTAGGCTCACAAACTCTTTTATATATGTGTATTATTATTATTATTATTATTATTATATATATGAAATTTAATGTCAAACTAGTATTTTTTTTTTTATATATAAACAACGATTCAAGTAAAATCACTATCAAAAATTGTCAATAATGTTTTTATCATAGCTCCGCATTGATGATGTTTGTATCATTAGACTCCAATTAAACTCCGGGTTAATAAATTCCATAATATGTTTTTATTCTCCGACCAAATATAAAATTTCTATATTTTTATTTCTGAAAGTGAGTATATTGGCATATCAAATACTATATGTAATTATTAATCCTCTCATTAGCTAATAAATCTTTTTATAGGTACTTAATATAATAAAAACTTCTTTGTTTATTTGTATTGTATTAGATTTATATTTTATAGTTATATACCAGCATATATAATCATATAATCTTATTCCCTCTATATATTCAAGAATTTGATCTCTTTACTTACATTCCCTCTATTTAATCATCTATATTTGTTTATATATATATGCACACTTTTCTTTTTATTTTTATGTTTTTAGGAATGCTTATTTGGGTTACATCCCAATCTTATTTTCAATATATATATATATATATATATATATATATATATATATATATGTAAATAAATACAATTAATATAACTATTGTAACATCTAAAATGAAAAGAGACACTTGGTTCTTTCAACACATGAGAAAAAGAGACAACAAAGAAACAAAGAAAGCTCCAATTCACATAACAAGTAGAGCAAGTTTTATAATTGACTAAAAAGAGAGTCCCTTTGGGAAATGTACATATATTGAAGTCTTGGAATTGGAAAATCACATGAAGAAGCCATTAAAGACATAAAAACACTTAGATATGAAGATGCATGCATATTGTTTTTTTTTTTTAAGATCAAAATTAGTACAAACAACTTATTATATATTATTATAATTATTATTATTATAAATTCTTAGCAAAGTGGAGACCTTTGAGGAATCCCTTTCCTTCTATTCATGTTTGCACCCATGTCTTCATTTGATATCTTATTACTCCTTGAACAAACAAAGAGCATTCCACTCCTTTTCTTCCGAGTGAAATCAGTGCAAGGCAAGCTTAAGTTCTCCGAGTCCGACGAGACTCCGGCCTCATCGCCTTCGACCACCGTCGAATGTGTAGTCTCATAATTAGCTTCATCATCTCCCGGATCTGCTTCATGCGGTATGAGAAAGTCCGGGCTTAATGTCAATGTCTCGCATGTCCTCAAACATGCCGATAGATCTTTCTTTTGTCTCAATACATAATCCACCTTTAAAAATTAAAGTTGTTAAATGCAAATCAAACATATATTATCTTTAAACAATATGTTTTTCTTTTTAATTATTTTTTAAGAACCAAAATGAGTATTTTTCTTTGTAATCTTTCTTCAAGTGTATCAAATTAATCATTTCACAAATCAAACTAATACATAAAAGTTATTAAATACAAATTAAATATACATAACTAAATTTTTTTCGTACTCTAAGAACCAAATTAAGTGGATGTATTGTATGTACTAATTAATATTCAAACGTATCAAATTAACTGATGAGTGTTAGATACAAACTAAACATATTATTTGGGATGAATTCAACAGAAAAATTTAAGCTAAAATGCTGAAAACCCCGTGTGCATAATTTTAAATTCATATTTTTCAAATCAACCGATATAATAGTATTAGTTACTTGAATAATGAGATTTTGATTTACCTTGCAACCAAGAGAACAATGAATATATGGTTCTTGAAGACTTCTATCACATGATGTGCAAATATTCCCTGAACCTTTGAACTGCCTGCTTTGTGGTCTTTTCTTGATGAAGATCACCTTTGAACTGTTGATTGTGTAAGACTGCAACAATTCAAACCTCAAGTTATATTATATGTGTGTGTATTAAATTATCCATTTCGAGTTATCGAAAAATTAAGTTTACCTGAACATTAGAACAATCGATAAGCTTTTCGAGGTCCTCTAATCGAACAACATCATGATAAACATATCGACGAACTTGAACAAGACGATGACACCGATGAGCCGGCAAGCAGTGAGGGCAAATGCTAGTGCAACAATCAAGGCAGCAAATGTTCTTTTCATTCTTCTTCGAGGTCTCATGGATCGAACAACCGATGAAGAATTTTTGCGTGTTTAGTGCTTCTAACCATGCCGGTTTTCGTATCGCCTAAAGATCAATATCAACCATTAATAACATGAACAACAAATTTAGAAACATTAGATTATCAAATAAAAAAATTGAACCTTCACCATATATATGATCACATGATCAACTCAACCATTGATTAATTATCATATCAACTCAAAGCATGCAACAATATATATATATATATATATATATAGAACAAGAGTTTAAAGACTTACCATGATCATGAGAATAATAAAGAAAATTAAGGATGGAGGAAATGAAGAAGAAAGGGAGTTGTGTGCATGAAGAGATTAGGGTTAGAGAAAGGGAGGGGAATTTAAGGGTGAAGAGGAGAGAGTATATATATTTAATAATGAGAAGGAAGGGAGTGGTAAGTGGTAAGAGGAACATATTGTCAAGGGTGAGAAGGCTTGTTGGAATAAAGAAAGAGAGTAAGGTATGAGAGTAACATGGGTGATGTTCCTATATGTCTCCTCTAATCATCTTTTAAATTAAGTTTTTAGGGTTAGGGTTAGGGTTTTTGTTCTTGGCTCAAGAGCTTCATGCCACTAACACTAAAACTATATATATATATATATATATATATGTGTTTTTAGGGTTTGGGAGTGTTGCCCGAGGAGCTTGGATTCCTTCTTTCAAGCCATGCATGGTTATGTGTGTGTATGCAAATGCAAATATATATATTGTGACATTGCCTTGGGCTTTGGCCATGCCTTGTATTATGGATTTTATTATTTTGTGTTAGTGTTTTATTTTATTTTTGGGAGTTTGGTTTTTTGTAGTGGCATTGTATTTTATATTAAATTTTGTGACCTAAATTTTATTTGGCCTGATCTGAAAAAGCTCATAGTATGACTTGTGTGATTTTTTGAAATATATATATATATATATATATATAATTGAAGATATGTAGCGGCAGTGAACGGATTAGACTTTCAAATTATAAGGATTTTTTAGAAATCTATAATGTTAGTGGAGGAATTTGGCTAATAGGTTTGATCTGGTAGACGATCACTTAATTATATCATTGGGGGTGTCAGGCTCCATTTTTATGGCATAAACTTGTTCAAAAAATTTAAGCGACCAAGCATTACTTAAGGAACAACATATTCAAGTCAAGCCACAACAAAGACTAATTCCATATCTACCTGATTTGTAATGAAATCATGGCTTATGTAAATATATTTTATTATGATATAAAAATGTTGACAAGTTGAATTTTCATCATTGTACTCAATTTTTAATATAATAAAATTACATTTTTCCTCTTTTGTCGGTGATATTTCTTAATTTTAGGCCTTGGACCTAAATTTTTATGTGTGATTTTTTTTTTTCATTATATGTGTGTGCTTTTGATTTGAGGCAAATTAATAAATAGAGATGAAAATTTAGTGTATATCAATTTATGGATTGTTAAAATTTTTAGATGGTCCATTTTATTTTTCTTTTTATACTCTCAACCTCTAGTTTAAGAGGAGAACAATATCATTCAACTTATTTTTAGTAGAGTTTATTAATTAATTGCACGGTTTTCTTTAAAAATTTGTACATCTTTGCAATTTTGGTAAAATTTTTAAATGATTTATTTGTATAAATTTAGAGAATTAATTGTTCTTCAAATTAACTCTCAAAATATAAAATAAACAAGATGTAATTTAGTAAAACTTTTGCATTAAGTATCATCATTATCATATAAAATTGCACCCCAAAATCGTCATATTGATTATAATAATTATTATTATTTTAATAAAAATGATAAGTAATTATATATTAAGATGTTCACACGAATCAAAAATTGATCATACAATCTACATGCCCTCATCGGGAAACATAGGGTTTGCCCACCAAACCTGATTGATCATAATTAATTTTTAATAATTCATTTGTTAAGTCTAAATTACAGTAATATTAACATTCTTAGTTTTGAAAATGATTTTTTAAATTAAAAAAAATCTTATGTTTCTCAAAAGTATGGCTTACCCTGTTGTTAAAATTATTATTATTATTATTAAATTAATTTAATATATATAAAAAATTAATAACTTAAAATGAGAATGACAATCCCACTCACACCGCACGTGTGGATGTGATGCTCTTAAGATAAAATAAACAAATAAATAAATAAACAACACTTAAAATAAAAAAAAAAGGCAAAAATCTAAAAAAAAGAAAGGGGGACAAGAGGCATTTGATGCTTGGCACGTGAGACCCCTTGTCAGAGTGTCTCAAATTTTAACAAGTGTTCGCACGTGCGAACGTTCAGAAGATTATTCTTTCTTTATATATATAAATATATTATATTTCTAAACGGGTTCTACTCTAAACGGGTCGGGTTTAATTGGATCCGATTGTGGTATTTGGGCTATTTATTTTTCCAAAAAATAATTTTTAATTTTTAATTTAAACGACATTTATATTGGTTTTATAGAATTTTTTTATTTTTAATATTTTAAAAATTGAAGATCAAGGTCTAGATTTGTTTTTGTACTTAACGGGTTTCGGGTTTATTTTTGACACAACCCGACCCATTTTGTCAAGAAAGTGGGTCAAACTTAAAAGATAGAAAGGACGGAGAGTTGGGACAATAGGGCTCAGCATGCGAGACGCACGTGACATGAGGTGTTATGTCATCATTGTATTTTTAATTTTATTTATTATTATTTAATTAAATGAATAAAAAAATAATGAATTAATTAATTAAGTTAGATGAGATAATTAATAGGTTTCACATGAGCCCCACCACATCTCCTTCTTGTTTTTATTATATTTGTTTGCTTGTTTTGTTATTAATAAAATGTTCTCTTGATTTTTTTTATTTTTATTTTGCAAAATTGTTTAGAATTATAATTTTAATATTAGTTAGGTTATTTTCTTTGGTGGTGTTTGATAATGATATAATTTTAATTTTTTTAATTAGGTTTTTAATTTTCTAAATTTCAAACATCTAGAAAGTTTAAAAGATATATTCTATTTTTTTATTTATTCATTTTTAAAGATAAATTCTAATTTCTTTTAACTAACTAACTGACTAAGGCCATCTCCAACCCTATAACAAATCTGGCGTTTTAACCCAGATTTGGCGTAGGATTAACTCCAATCCTGCGCCAAATCAGTCGCTAAATTTGAGAAACGCTACAGTGACGCGCAAGAAGTTGCGTGTCACTGTAGCAACGCTATTTGTTTTTTTATTTTACTTTTGAGTTTATTTTTTTCTTCAATCTTCAGTTTATTTTTGTTTTCATTTTTAATTTTTAATTTATTTTTTTATATTTCAGTTTTAATTATCAGTTAATTTTTTAATTTTTAATTTTAATTTTATTATTTATCTTTATTATTTATCTTTTTTGGTTTTCAGTTTTAATTTTTAATTTTTTATCTTTTTTATTCTTTTCTTGTTTTTCAATTTTAATTTTTAGTTTATTTTTTATTTTTTATTCTTTTTTCTTTTTTATAAAATTTATATTTATAATTTATATTTTAATTAAATTAAATAATTTATAATTTAAGTTTGTATTTTCAATTAATTAAAAATTAACGAAAATAATACACGAAATATAACTTCATTAAAATTAACGAAAATTATACGAACAATAAAATAAAAACATAGAAAATAGTCACAACATAGATTATCATCGATAGCAATAAGAAAAAAATTAAAAGCTATGCAAATGACGAAGATAATTAAAAGCTTGTGTGCTATTTTAGTTTTTAATAATGTGTTGTTTTTATTGATGGTGCTTGTTTGTATGTTATGTTTTTATTAAATAATTAATGTAATTTAATGTTTGTATTTATATTTGTAGTTTATCAATCATATTTTATATTTAATAAATATTTATAAAAAATATAAAAATAAAATTTATATTTTAAATGATATAATATTTAAATTCAATGGTTAAAATTGAAAAATTAAAGATGATTAAATTTATTATGAGTATGAATATAAAAAGTGTGAAGTGAGTAAAGAATATTCTAGAATATTCTATTTTGGAGCTTAAAAAATAGAGATGGTGGTTGGAGAAAACTTTTAAAAGCTGTCTCATGATGTCTCTGAGCGTCAAGCTAGAATATGTAGCTTTTGAGATGGACTTAACTATATATTTTTAATAATACTGACTTTTGATAGTTATAAATTATTATTTTTTATACTTACAATAATACAAATAATTGGTATCAGTTTGAGTTTTTTTTTATATTTATTATAAGCTTCAAAAACTCTTTTTTTTTTTTTCAGAAACTCAATAAAACTTAAGCTATACATAACAAACTACTTATTTCATATTATTTACTGTTTTTTTAAAAAAAAAAATCAAAAACTAAATTTCCTGAAAACTATATCAGTAAACATGTACATGACATATCATATGCCACGACAGAAAAAAAAATGTTAAATATTGTGACCCACATGATGATACTAAAATAGGTAATAAACTAAAAATGTAATATACTATTTCAGAAATATAATTTTTTTTTCCTTGAGTTCAAGTAATACAATTAAAAAATAAAAAAATAAATAGATCTTAAGTATATAAATTTGTATATGATAAATATGTTCAATTTAAGTCAATTTAGGCCCAACTCAAAGTTAGGCCGAAATGTAGGACATGCCCAATAACAAACGGGCCAGTTCAGTCCATAATAATTAGCTTCAAAAAATAAAACATTATCACAATTCATATAATTTTCATTAAAATATTTATTTAGTTACTTATATCATTACCATTTTTAATTTTTTTTATTTGTTGCTATTTTCTAAATTCATATTGAAAGTTCTCCCAAAAGTACTCCTTTATTTCAACTTTTGTTTGATTAAGTGTTTGATTAAGTGATTGCCATGCTTGAGCTCGGGCTTAGCTCAAATGAATTACTTTCAAACTCAAGCTCAAGCTCGAATTCGAGCTCAAATGAATCACTTTCAAGTTTGAGCTCAGCTCGCTTATATACAAATGAACTCCATAAAACTCATTAATATTCAAAATTTTAAAAAACCATAATTCTAATTCAAAAATAAATTGAGTAGCAAAATTTAAAAAACCCATAATTCTAATTCAAAAATAAATTGAGTATTTTTTTTTTCCCTCTAATCATGTCATGTTGTTCCTACCAAGTAGAATTTTATAAATTAAATTTAAATATGCTGCCATGTATATTTTAAAAAAATAACTAACTAACCAAATAAATTACCATGTTAGTTTTGCCCTTTAATCAATATAAAATTTGAATTTAATCAACTCCACAAATAAATGCTTTTATAGTTTATATGCCCAAACTAGAATAATAAAAATACCAACGATCTCTTATTTTATTGATACAAAATCTCCTAGTTTTCAGAAAAGGCTGGCTCATGAATGTAGACTGACACCCTGAATTGGAAATAGGAATCTGTAACGAAACTGTAGGAATATTTCGAACGTTAACGAAAACTACGCTTTTGGTCAAGAATATTTCATCGGAATTAAAAATAAGTATTGATGAGTAGTATGACAAATTACTAATTTACTCCCTAATATGTATAAATCCAATTACATAAATAATTTAAAAAAAAAAGATTTTGAATGTTATTATTAAAAATAATTATTATTATAATTAAATATTTAAATTAATTATCTCATTTTAATTATTATTAGTTATAATTATTTTAATTTAATATTTAAATAATTAATTTTTATATAATTAGATCTCAATAAGAGAAAGTGTTACTACACTCTAATTATTATAATTAAGAATTTTAGTCAATAACTTTTATTTAACTAACATACATGGATGCAAAAGTATAATTTTAATAATTTTAATTTAATTAAATATCTTTTATGGGCAAAAATGTCATTTTACTTTTATTATTATAATTATATATATAAATATATTTTAATTATTATATTTAATTTTTAATTTTTATTTAATTAAATATCTGTAGGGCAAAATGTCATTTTAAATAGGAATACTATTCATTCCTCCTAAATAGTCATTATTCTAATTTTAGGTGGAAATACACATACCTCTACAGAGATCACTATTCATTATCTGCACATTCCATTCCCATTCTATTGAGCTTATTCATCCAAATACGGTATAAATTATCATCGATAACGATTACCATTCTAATAGTGTTTACCCTTAAAGCTGCTAGTCTTATCGTGTATGAGAGTTTATATTTTACATCACTGTGAGGATGACACATATAAAACTGGTAGATTAATTGATTAATCCCACGTCTCGCATACTTCGATATGATTTCTTGCTCACATTTCCATCATAAAAAGAACTGTTATCAATAACTCTTAATTCTTGCATTAATAATTGACTTAAACAAGAACAGTGAAGATCAATAGTTGCTTTTCCACCATTTCATTTTATTATAGAAAATATATCTTTTTTTTTATATAAAGATAAATATTTAAATTTTCAATGGAATAATCTAATTAAGTGTTTGATATTATTAAAAAAGTAGCTTTGGAAAATCTTTATAATGATCATATCAAACACATGCTCTATATAGAACTCATATTTTCAACAATAAATATTTAAAAATTTCCATTGACTAATATCATTAATGAGTTAATTATTGAAGATAATGTTATTAAAAACAATATCATTTCAAAATTGTATTTTTTATAAAAACAAAACCATTTATTTATTCCATGTAGCAAATAATGTAAAATATAAGAGAGTGGATAACCATGAACCCTTCCAAGAAGGGTAGATTGGAATTCCGGAAATGCCCCTAGCCAACTTATTTTTTGGACCAAAATACCCTTCGTCATTATCAAGTGGATTGTCACCTACTATTATTATTATTATTATTATTATTATTATTATTATTATTATTATTATTATTATTTTCTTTACATTTTCAATGCCAAATGTCTCATTTTACCAAGGAAAAATCTTAAATAGAAGCTATTGTCTCAAAATATTTTGGTGTCATATGTTGTTTTGCATAAAATGACAGCCACTTAGAATTGAAATTGTGGCAATAATTAAAAAATAATAATAATAATGTGGAGACTTCTTCCTTCTTGTTGTTAATTTAAATATGAAATATATAATTACTTTACTTAATATGTCCATTTCAACATATTTTTTTTTTCAAATTATTTGTTAATTTTAAGAATTCTATAAGTATTAAATATTTTTTTTCCAGACTTATCCTTATTCTTGTTTAAAAAGAGAGGTGGATATTAATAAAAGTAAATAGCTCTAATAAGAATAAAAGTATTTTATTATAATTTTTTTAATTAAATTTTAAAAATTTTAACGACCGTTGAGAGAGTAAATAATATTAATCAGTAATACATAAAGTAATAATGGAAATTTTCCAAAAACTTTTAAATTTTTTTTTGATGTAATTAATATAAATAATTAAACTTAATTTTTATTCTTATGTTTATCTATTCAATCATGACCGTTGATCTTGAGATCGATGACTCCTTATAATGAGTTGACCACTTTTGCATAATATCATTAGTTACAAAGCATAATATTTCAAACCCAAAAATATCAATACAAAATAAGTAAATATATAAATATATCATAGGTTGTAAATAGCTTTTAGCTTTAATAATAATATATATATATATATATTGAAATTTATTGTTTTTAATTAAGTTTATATAGTCTAATGGGTTGGAACATAGAACTTAGTGGAACCCAACATATACAACCAAGCATATGCTTTGTAGCTAATTTGGTTCCATTAGTGAGTTTGGTGGCGGATGTTAATTGGAACAATATATTGTTTACTTACCAGAAATGTTTCCCTAATATCATATATGCTTATGCTTCCAAGTCAAAGATGCTTTGCAAATTTTCACAATATTTTATCATTTCCAAAGTTTATTTGTGAATTAATTAATTCATCATGAATATTTAATTTTTCACCCATAAATTCATTTCATTTCTAGACTCACATGGAGTTTATTTCCGAAGGTGCTAAATATTAACAAGCCACTGGCCTAAGATAGATATTAACAAGTCATTGGTCGCCTACTGGCATTGTTACTAGTAGTGACGGACAAGATGCAAGGTCAAACACTGTAATGGTATTGTAACATCACTGTCCATCAATGCCTGTGAGATCAAGTATTGTTCATGATACTATTTAGATGAGTATGGTGGATTTTCTATAATAAATGTTTATTTCTCCCATTCAGAATTGCATGACAAACGAAGATTTATTATTCCCGAATGACCTAGATGCCCAACTTGTCATCCACATACCCGTCATTATTTTTTTTTAATTCAAATTTGAACCTTAAAAATTCTTAAATACTTAAAATAAAAATTTTATAAAACTATATCTAAAATCATAAACCCAAATATTACAAAATCTATACTCTAAAAATCTATAAATTTAAACCCTAAATAATAGATACTAAACCCTAAATCCTAAATACTAAACCCTAAACCATAAATCCTATGCCCTAAACCCTAAACTGGAAATCACAAACCGAGGGTTTGTATTTAGGATTTAGGGAGGGGTTTTCGGTTTATCATTTACATGTTTATCTTTTACAATTAAATATTTAAATTATGATTTAGATAATAAAGAGAAATTAAAATTTTCTTTAAAAAAATAAAGAAAGAATGACGCTGACATTGCAACTTGACTTCCACGTCATTCGGGAAATCTATTCGATAAAAATATCATTACCCATAAATATTACTCTCCTCATTTATATAACTTAGAAATTGGGTAAAATTGAAAAAAATAAATAAATAAATATTTCCTTGATATTGTAAAATAATAACTGTTTTGGAATATTTTTTTTAAAACGACACGTATTTATTAACAAAGGGAGTAGTTTAGTTTAGATCCTGAAAATTTTCTGGTGTGCACGTGGCAGGATTTTCATCGATTCATATGCCACCTAATTAAAATAATAATTTCCTAAGGGTGGATAAGCCATCATGTCTATTTGTCCCTTAATAAATCGGTATGCAACGATAACAAAGGGATTGAGTCACTGATTTCATTACGGGTGTGGATATATAAATTTAATCTGAAAATTTAAGTTGTCAAACTGTATTTAAAATCCAACAAAAAGTCATGGCACAATGTAAAATAAATCTAAATCAAATCATTGATTTATTAATTTAAATTAATTTCATTTAAAATTTATTAAAACTTATTTAAAGATAATTTAGAATTTTATTTAGATTAACAAGAATTTGGTAAATTGTGTTTTCAGTTTTGAGATAAATAAAAAAAAAAAAATCAAAGAAATGCATAATGTTGCAAAAAATTATATATTTATATTTGGAAAGAAGAAATGCTTCCAATTTTTGTCTGTAGCATGATGGAAACAAGAATAGGTGGCAGTTTTTTTGCAGAGTCCACTTTCTCTTTCTGGCTCTTTTCTTTCCATTTCTGTTCTTGAAACTTATATACATGTGGCTTCTCTTCTCAGCTTTCCAATGAGAGAACAAGAGAGATAGGATTCAGCAAAGTCATGGCATTGTTTAGGATTCATGTCTCTGTAATCCTTCTTGCTCTTCTTCTCTTGTTTTTCTCATCATCTTCTTTTGGTGTTTGTCTTGCTAATGCTGCTCATGATCCAGGTTATGCTCCTCCTACATTTATTTTATATTTTTATTTTTTTATCCAGGTTGTTGATATTGTGATCAAAGATGAAATTTTGTGATAGATATGCTTGTTTTTATTGAGGTTTGATTTGATTTTGCTTGTTGATTCTGGGAAATAGGCTTAAGTGGTTGTTGATATTGTGATCAAACATGAGATTTTCTGATACTAATAATGCCTGTTTCAAATGAGGTTTTATGTTTTCTCTTTTGAGGGAAAAAAATCAAATTTAATTTTGATTGTTGATGATGAGAAATAATTTGATACATGATTTTGATTAGCATTGAGCTGTTTTTGTTGCCAATATTTTTGCCAAATGGTTGTTGATATTGTGATCAAAGATGAGATTTTGTGATGGATATGCCTGTTTTCATTGAGGTTTGATTTGATTTTGCCAAATGGTTGTTGATATTGTGATCAAAGATGAGATTTTGTGATGGATATGCCTGTTTTCATTGAGGTTTGATTTGATTTTGCTTGTTAATTCTGTGATATAGGCTCAAATGGTTGTTGATGTTGTGATCAAACATGAGATTTTTTTATAAAATATGCCCACTTTCATTGAGGTTTTATGTTTTCTCTTGAGGAAAAAAGATTGATTTTGCTTGTTGATGATGAGAAATAGTTTGATACATGTTTTCGATGAATACTGAGCTATTTTTCTTGCTAATTTTGTCAAATGATTGATCGTATGGTGATCAATGATGAGATTTTATTATACATATGCCTGTTTTCAACTAGGGTTTATGTTTTTTCTCTTCAGAAAAAAAAAAGAAGATTTTTCTAGCCAAATTTTCCAAATGAGTTCCTCTTTAATTGATTAAAAACCCCCTTTATGTACATTGATCGATAACATTGGAATGTTTGTTCTTGAAGGTTTGATTTCACTGAAAAGATCTCTTGCTGAGATTCCTTCATTTGACAACATCATCGTCGATAACAACTACTCCTTTATCTTGGCTGCATCAAGGACTCACAGACAAGACCCTTTCCATGATTTTAAATACTACACCGGTGGCTGGAATATCAGTAATGTTCATTACTGGACTGTGAGTTCTTCGATATTAATTTCTCTCCTTTTATGTTCTTCGGTTTTCTTTTATATGCTTGATTTTGTCTAATGTTTACACAGTCTGTGAGTTTTACTGCTGCTCCACTCTTCATCATTGCTGTTGTTTGGTTCCTTGTATTTGGATTGGTCTTGTTCTCGATCTCGTGTTATTACTGCTGCTGTTCAAGGAGAAAGTATTCATATTCTCGCTCGGCTTATGCTTTCTCCCTCGTTTTTCTAATCCTCTTCACTTGCGCTGCAATGTAAGCTTTTGTTTGAACTATTTTTTTATTTCTGTCGTTCTGAATCGATCTTAATTTTAGCGCTAATGAATTGCTTGTAGCATCGGATGCATTGTTCTGTACAATGGCCAGGGGAAATTCCACGGCAGCACTTCAAGTACTTTGGATTATGTTGTTGGACAGGCGGATTTTGTCGTTGATAATCTTAGGAATTTTTCGGGAATTTTATCTGAAGCTAAGAACATCAGTGTGGAGCAAATCTTTATTCCTGCTGATATTGGGGGAAAAATTGATGCTGTTGGTGCAAAGCTCAATTCATCTGCAAGTGAGTTAGAGACTCGAGCCGCTGACAATTCTGCAAAGATTAAAGATAAACTTGATACTGTGTATGCTACTCAAGACTTTAATGACCGAATTAGATAAATTTTTTTTGGATGAAATGATGATAGTATTGTGATGCATTGTAGGCGATTAGTTTTGATCGTAGTTGCTGCCGTTATGCTTCTTTTGACATTACTCGGATTCTGTAAGTACTAACCAAAATCTCAAAATTACTTAAAATTTTTTCAAGACTTTGATGTTCATTTATGTTCTATTTTTCTCAGACTTCTCTGTACTTGGACAACAGGTCCTTGTTTACATGTAAGTGATTACTTCTTATCATCTTTTTGGTAATTGAAATGTGTTCAAATTTGATTTTCTGAACGGAAATTGCTAAATTGCCAGCTTAGTAATCATCGGATGGGTTCTTGTTGCTGCAACATTTATTTTGTGCGGTGTTTTCCTCATTTTCCACAAGTAAGTGGCAAACCATATTGCTCTCTGATTTTTTTTTGGGTTCATGTCTATGCAATGATATTTTAATTCTAAATCCGAATAAGCATTATCAATCCCAATATGATCAATGGAAAAACTTCAATGTATGTGTATCATTAGAGTATCATCACTGCGATGTGATAACACTGAAACTCTTTGTACTCTGTCAGTGTGGTTGCGGACTCATGCGTCGCAATGCGAGAATGGGTTGTTCAGCCTCAAGCGCACACAGCATTAGATGACATTCTTCCGTGTGTCGACGCAACCACCGCCAATGAATCGCGGTACCAAAGCAAAGAAGTCACTTATCAGCTATCAAACGTCGTCAATCAAGTCATCCTCAACATCACCAACAAAAACTTCCCGCCTAATGCCAGACCTTTATACTACAATCAATCCGGACCTCTCGTTCCCATTCTCTGCAACCCTTATACTAAAGACTTGAACAACGCAACTTGCAATGCCGGAGAAGTCGTCTTCAGTAACGCGTCGCAGGTTTGTGAATCTCACAAATAACTTTTGTAACTTCCCGGAAAAGATATTGAAACAATATTTCAATGCAGGTGTGGAAGAAGTATGTATGTAGTACTGCTATTGTATCAGGGTCGGAGATTTGCACATCTGTTGGTCGTATTACGCCGAAAGTTTACAACCAGATGATCAGTGCTGTCAGTGTGAGCGGCGGTCTGGAATACTACGGGCCGTTCCTGGTTCAGCTGGAAGATTGTACATTCGTGCGTGATACATTTGGTATGATTGATGAAAACAACTGCCCCAGGCTGAATCAGTATAGCAAATGGATATACATTGGCTTGGCGATGGTTTCATCGGCGGTGATGCTTTCTTTGATCTTCTGGATTGCGTATGCTAGGGAGCGGCAGCATCGAGCCAATAACAAGCACTTCATTGCTTTATCGGCTCCGTCTCCTTTGTCGGAGAAAACATTTTAGGTTATGTATAGCTGATTTTTATTCTATTTTATTTTATTTTATTTTTTTGGTTTCTTGTCTTGTATATCTGTTGAAACAATTTTCTGCTCTATGAATTCAGTGATGAGTTGTCAGTGTCTGATTAGTTTCTGAGTTTGAGGTTCAGTCTGTTTAATTGATAAAACGAAAACATCTCGACAATTCTTAGTTATTATCGAAGAGTTTCTGAATTCATCTAGAAAGCAACAGATTGAATTTCACTGGTTCAAATAGTTCGAAATTCAATTGCAAACAATGCAATTCAACAGCAATTAGGACTCATTTGAACATTATGTACTCATTTGCATTCTAGACAACCAAAAATCAGAAAACAGATAACTGATTTATCTGATGAATTGAAACAATTCTCATTCATCACAAATTAGTTTCTGAAAATTTGTCTGCAAACTCAGCTTTAGCTAATCAATTGTACTGAAATAATTCAATCAAAACATGCAATTAAATAATCAAAATAACAACAATTCATCCATGAATTAGTAAAGGCAAAACATCTCACCAATTCTCATTCATCAGAAACTAGTTTTCTGAATTTGTCACAAGTTCTATTATATATGTATGAACTGATTTGCAATCTAGAACAAACAAAAATCACAGAAACATCTCAAACAATGCTCATTAACCAGAATCGGCATTTTGTCGATAAAATCTATGTAGGCTTCAAATCCTCAAACATAGAGTCCCATCTGACAAGAGTTTTAGCTTCATCATCCTTCATTTTTCTGAGAGAACCATAAATTATAGGACTCGAATTACGCGAAAACGAAGAAGAAGACGGCGGCCCGATGATCTTCACACCTGCATTGGCAAGAACCAACTTCTTCATCTTTCTTTTGTGACTATTCAAACTCTCAGGCACTACCACAATTGCCGAACTATCGCAATGAGCAAGCGGCCGGAGATATTCCGACAAGCACTTCTTCGTCTTCTTCATTGCTTCGAGGAACTTTCGACATCGGTTTCGGTGTGATTCTCTTTCGTTTTCTTGGCCAATTTGAGGATCTCAAGTCTGTGTTTTGCAATTGAGATGCCCATGCTTTGTAAGAACTCATGGTTGAAGTATGGTATGTCATTCTCTTCAAGCTCATTTTGAATGAACACTAGTGAGTATTCATAGGACAAGGATTCATTCAAATTGGATTTTGATAACCATGAATGCCAATCCATGGTTTTCTCTTCTTTTTCTCTTCTCTTTGTTTTGAAATGAGTTTGGATTTGGTGTTGCATATAACTAGATAAAGAGGAAGTGATGGTAAAGTGATGGGAACTGATGGAAGTGAGAGGCATGGAAGTGTGGGGAAGTGAAAGTAACTGACTGAAATCATATGGAATGTGATTCCCAATGCTCTTGCTTAACTTCCCTGACAAACTAATTTATCTAATTTTGTTTGTGTAGAAAAATGGTAGAGAAATAGAGATGAAAGTGAGAGGAATTTGGGTGAGAAAATTATGGAAGTGTGGGAAGTGAAAGTTGGAAGTTGAGTTACTGAGTTTCAGTCAATTTTTGTTTGTGTTTTCATGAATTTTGAGAGTATATTTATTTATGCAACAAATATGTTAATATTTTATTTATTTTTTTAATTTGGAAATTAATATAATGTTAATATTGATTAGTTAATTAGTAAAATAAATAAATAAATATTTATTTATTTAGTTTGAGGGAGAGGCATGTGGTAAGTAAATTATGGAAGTAGGGAAGTGAAAGTTGGAAGTTGAGTACTGTGAAATCATAATTAGGGGCATGTGATTCCCAAGGCTCTTGCTAAGGTTTTCCACATGGCTACCTACCACTACTAATGAATTATTTTGCTTCTTATTTATTTATTTTTTTATCTTGTCCTTTATTTTTATTTTTATCTTTACTAGCGTCCACAGAGCGCCCGCAAAGAAAACAGAAGTAAGAGCAGACGTTCAAGAGCATTCGTAGAAAACATAAAAGTTATAGAGATAAAACAAGAAAGAAAGAGACAGATACAAAAGGTGAAGTGAGAATAGATAATAATAGATTTAAATAGTGGCTAAATTTGTACTGGATTTGAAAACCGGTGGTGAGTTGAATTTTAAAAAAGTTGTGAAATCAACTTTCAGCAGTTGTGATTGACTGAGTTACTATTATAATAATGATTAGACAGTTATGATCAAAATATTGTATATCCACTTTACACTATGTAATTGTTCATAACATAACATGGGTAGAAAACTTGCTTTCTATATATATATATATACATATGATTTTGAAGATTAAGAGAATGAGATGAGAAATAATTGACTATGTAAGTAATAATGTTTAATGGGGTCAATTATTGATGAGAAATTATTATTATTATTATTATTATTATTGAGTTTTTGGAAAAAAAAAATTTTGAACTTGCAAGCCAAGTTAAATATTACTAAAAATTTTATTTTTAACCTTTTTTCTTCCATATATATATATATATATTAATTGAGTATTTCACAAATTATTAGTGATTTATGATGGAGATGAAGCATTTGAGAGTGGATCTTGTGCAACATGTGATTGAGTGAGATTATAAGTGATAATTAAGTATTTCACTAATTATATTAAAAATAGGGCCAAGCACTTGAGGTTTGGGACCACAATATTTGATTTGTTTTTACATATATATATATATATATATATATATTCTGAGGACGTTTACAGGTATGTTCTCAGAATTTAAAAAGGTATAGAGATGACTGAGGAAGAGAGCCAGAAAAATTTAAAAAGATAGAGAGATGCTAAAAAAGAGAGAGATATAGAGTAGGAGGTTCATAAATCGTGGCTAAAACAGTAACTAATGATTGTACTTTGAAGTAACGGGTTGATATGGTGTTTTTTCGATTGGTAGTTAACTGGTTCTTTTGACTATAGACATAGTCGAAATAAAATTGAACAATTGTGATTGATTTAGATACTATGTAAATTCGAATGGATGATTCAGATGATATTATTGTGTATCTGGTTATTTGACTGTAGATTTAATAGAAATGAGATTGTACAGTTGTAATTGATTTGAATGGATGATTCAGATGAGATTGGACAGTTATGATTGATTTAGATATCTGTACAAATTTGAATGGATGATTCAAATAAAATTATTATGTATCCCACTTTTAACTGTTCATAAACACAGTGCTACTATTTCTGAAATTTAAATTCAACGGTTATATATACAAAATATATATATAACATCAAATTATTAAATTAATTTTTGAATGAATATAAAGAATTTATACAGGTTCATATATTTCAAAATATAAATTTGATTTACAAATCATTATAATTAAAAATGTCAAAGAAACTTATGCAATATAATCCTTATATAGGATATAGCTACATAGCAAATATTAGATGTTTAAAAATGAACATAAAAGGATATAAAACAAATATTAGACGTTTAAAAACGAACATAAAAGGATATAAAACACATATTTAATCTATTTTTCATTTTATTAAATATGTTAACTAGTTTTTTTTTATTGACAAATGGCACAAACATACCCCCACTTAAGAGTGTTAAAAAAATCCACAAATATAAAAATACATCAATCATGATAGACCCATTTTTAAAAATTTATCATGTGGGGAGGGATAGAAAGGTACGAAGATATAATGGATCTCCTTTTAAAAATTTATTATGTGGGGGACGACAAAGCTAACATGCACTTATAATGAAACTTTTTAAAAAGCTTTATTGAGGGCACTAACACATATGAAAAAAAAACGTCACTGCATGATGATATATAAAAAGCCATAACTCCATGATAGTAATTAGGGGTATAAATGCGCCAAACTACTCGTGAGTCTACTCGAGATCGGCTTGGTCAATTTTTAAATTCGATTCGACTTTTCACGAGTCAAGCCGAGTTTGAGCTGCTCGTTTACGTTGATGAGCCGAGTTAGAGCAGAAAAATACTCAGCTCGTGAGGTTCCCGAACCTAAACGAGCTTTTATATATAAAATATTAAATTATTTATATATAAATTATAAAAATACATAATTATATAAACTATATTAAATTACTAAAATTACTCTTTTATCCAACTATGACAGTTAATCGAGCTTAAACAAGCCGAGTTAGAGCTACTTAAGCTTTTCAGCGAGCCGAGCTCGAGCACAAAAAAATTAGCTCGAACGAGCTCGAGCCGAGCTCAAGCCTTCGAATAATATACTCAAGCTGAGCTCGAGCCTGGTGATACTCGACTCGGCTCGTTTACAGCCTTAAATAGTAATTATGCAACTTTGAAGGGTGAAAAATATAACCCTTTCCAACTGAGACTTGTATTGAGACACAATAAATAATGAATTAATAACATCTCGACAATACTATATCCTAATGAATAATGAATGGACAATACTTCTACGGTACCGCCTACCCATTTAATGTCAAGGCGCCTTACCACTAGAGAAAGCTTATGTCCGCTATGTTAACTAGTTTCTTGAGTCAATGGTAAATATGAAAAAGAAAACCTGATATATATATATATATATATATATATATATATATTTGGATTGGATTGAATTGAATAAAAGCCAAAAAAATATTGCCTGGCTTTTGTCCATCAAAGATGGTCCCAAACATGAAACCATGGCACACATTCATGCTTTTGGAGACAAGCCAAGATATGCAAAGTCAGGGACCAAAACATGAAAGGTGGCATTGTCTCTTTACTTACTATTTCAGCAAATTTAATTAATTCTTTATTTAAAAATATTTTTTTAAAAATGAAAAATGAAGGCATGGGGATCCAATTGAGACCAAGAGGGAAGTGATTTCCAAGATTCAATCACAACCTGCAAAAAAGATCCTCAATTATTTATTTATTTATTTTTATTTAAAAAAAAAGTGGTTGTGATTGTGATTGTGGGTATTTTAAACACAGTGCATGAGAATAATGATGTTTAGGAAAAAGCTTAAGCTTGCATCATGTTGCTTCTTGACTTCTTCCACTTGAGAAATCCGGCTTATTATGTGGGGGAAATTAGGGAAATTACACATATACCCCTTAATAAAGTATAAGATTTTAGATATAGAGACTTCACACTTGCCAATTTTTTAAAAAATAATGAAATTAATAATTCCGGTTAAATTATCAATAAATATTGAAGAATAATGAATTTAAAAGAAATAAAAAATATCATATTTTATATTTAATATTTGATGTGTACGTCATAAAAGAGATTTTATGTGAACAATTTTTTTTAAAAAACAAATTGTAAAAGTCAAAACTCAAAAAACTTTTCTTGGGGTACAAAGCAAAATAAAACAGAAGTAGGGGACAACATGTAACAAGCAAATTTCATCTTTTCTCAGGGGGTGGCAAGTAAAAAATATCTTCTTATCAACGTTATAAAAACAAGATCATGGAAGTCACCATTACCACAAAAATATATATATATATATATATATATATATATAAATATTGGTGCATGGAATTTTTCTTTAGAAAACAATACATAAGATACGAATTCATATCATGGGTGTATATTTTCATTTCATTTTTAACTTAAATTTACCCTTAAGGACCATTTGATTCGTAGTAATGACATATTACTATGTAACGAGATTACCATGGTAATAGAAATGAAAATGTTATATGATTAAGAATATTGTGGTAATTTGATATAACCATATTAAGTTGAGAACTCTTACTACTGAAAATAGTTCATTACCATATTATGAGATTACCACATATTTGGTAATTCAAGATAGACATCAAATTTAATGGTAATAGATTACCATAGCGTTACGTGGTAATTTTTCTACATTACCATAAACCAAACGACTCCTTAATAGTTAACACCCATCCGAAGTATTATATAGTTCATGCGCCAATATCACAAAATGGGGAGGCCTACAAATCACATAATCAAATTAATATGATAAGAGATAAGAGACTGATCATTGCTGAAGCACTGATGCCGAAAATTTACCATATTTTTCAAGTGAAGAAAACATATTTTTTTACTGTAACTACATGATCATACATTTCTATGTATCAAGGTTGCATTTCATTATGAATCATCTACCGGGTTTATTGTGAGATGAGCTTGCCTGTATTACCTTCTTCAATTGCCGCGTCCGTTGACTCTTCGAGCATTTCATTGCAATGGATTGTGTGCCACATTGGTCTCTCTTGTTGATACAACCTGCAGAATCAAATGTGAAGTTATTACTGAAATGCAGGATTGTATCTGAATTTGCCTTTTTCGGAGATATAGAATGTTGTAAAATGAATATGAGGGCATCGAATCTTACGGATGTTGGCAGAGTATCGAGAATTGGACCGTGAGAGCGTACTTGCAAGTTGAAATCTCTTTGATTGAACTAATAACCACAGGTGATTCCGAACATACGAATCTTACCTAGAGGGATGAAGAGAAGAACATAAGAACCAAGAGAAAAGAATGATGTAATTTTAACGGTGCGACACTCTTGTACCTCTGTCTCCCTAGGCTGATTTGTAAGATCACACATGGTTCCGTTTGTATACTGATGAGCATGGTACCTGCAACAAATGTTTCAGAAGCTGTGGTATCTTTCTTTCAATTCTATTAAAGATAATTCAGTTCTAAGACAACTTTCACCTTTGTGAGGCATCGATGGAGCGAGGATCTTTTAACATAGAATCATCTGAATGGGTTTCATGGAAAGCAGCTGTTGCTTCGGCGTCAAACACGCCCAAAACAAATTCTTGTACCCTCTGTATCATAACAAGAAAAACTCTGAGAAATATTTTACTATCAGGGGCAATGATAGAAATAGCAAACCTTTACAGTATGAAACAAAATATTAACAAATGAATCGTTTATAAAAAGTTCATGCATCAAGATGAACTCCAGACAACAAAATTTACTCATATTTTCATCAGAAAGTATTTCTGATATCTGAAACCATCTTCACACTAAATACACATCATGAGCCAGAAGCCTATGGAATTTGACTTTGCTCCAACTTCACCAGACAATATACAACTAAACCAAAATTTACAATCAAACACCTCTATATACATACATATATATATATATATATATATATATATATATTATATACTTCATATATTCCTGCAGCAGTGTTTCAACACAGAGACCATTCTGCAAGACCACATAAAGATGTACTTTGCTGGAGATAGTAAATGGGATTCAGCCTATAAATAATGTCAAGCGCTCAACCAATATCACCAAAAATTTGGTACATAGAAACAAAAGCTGTTCGCTTCAATAATTTCAATTTATTGAATAAGACATCAAATTCATTTTCTTAGCTAAGCATGCTATATTCACAGCCTATAAACTTCATTTTACCAGAGAAAAAAAAAAATCCTTATTTCACCTACCAAATAATCATCTGTCAAAAATAATTGATTATAACAACACAATACAGGAACCACACTCATAAATTGATACACTTTCACATTAATAGATTTGGATTCAAGCTTTATCTCTAACAAATCTCAAGCCATTAACGAGGACATTGTCGTGATGAGGCTCATGCTATATCCTTTTTCTTTTTCTTAGCTACATATGTCACATAGAGCTTATCACTATTTTGATCACTTAAGAAATACTCCACAAAGAAACCTAAAACCATCTAAATTTATATGCATGAAAAATACTTGAAGTCATACCTTTCTCACCCTCCAAGTGAAATTGCTTTACATATTTATGGTTGCAAAATTCATAAGACCACCAGCCCTCGTGCTGCATAAGAAGAAATCTTGTGAATGTTACCTAAGAAATCCTCAAATTCATTCTTCATTCTAAGTTTAATTTAGAGGCGCACTCTGAATAGACAGTCATGTAACACATCTATTAACTCATCGGGGGTCTTCAGTTTAGCCCTTTTATCAGTTTCTAATATGATATTACTAGAATTTTGTTGTGAAATGGTCTTCACGGTTTTGATTTCCTCAACCAGAGGCAGGTAACAAGCATAATGCTTCCCTTCTTTATTTTTCATTGCCACTGATTCCTGCTCATTATCCTGCCAAAAAATGCCACTTTTTAATTACCCAAAATGCATAGAATGAATTATAGCAAGCAAATAACATTTTAAGAACAAGATATTAGAATAATTCTGCAAAGAAAATGGCTAAATCAAACTAAAGATAACATAAAAGTATAAATTTGGAGATCAAAGCTACAGATTTGCTCACAGGATGAAAAGGTGAGTCCACAGAATGAAAGTCAATCTTGTATTTTGGTTCACGGGAACTCCTACCAAATGTCACACCTGCCAGTTCATGGTTATATTACAATAAATTAATTGGCAGAAAAAAGCATGAATAAAAATAAAGGCAAAAAGACGAGGCAATTGACTGTTATTCCTATAACCTTTTCCAGCTAACCAGTCCCAGCATATCTTGGCTGATGAAATAAAATATCTAAAATATCTAATCGACAAACATTGCCTAAGATATAGGGAGTAGAATCCATGGCAATGCTTGGTTATTCATTAGCCGGAGTGCAACAGCCAACAAGTTCAATTTTAAGTTCCAAGCATCTAAAATGTACACATATCTCTTTCTCAAGCATCCAAAGACCTCTCTTCACAGAAGAAGAATAAAATGCAATGGCGTAAACCAAATAAAGGGCTCTGCAGGAAATCAGGCTACACATGTATTTTGCAATACAATCTAGCTATGCATTTGCCATTTAGAGAGCTTGGTTCTGTCTAGAAATCCTTAAACTGTAATCATAAGCAAAGATGCCTTATCCAGGTAGATATTTCCTTTAGAAAGCTTTACTAAGCATGGTGTTGAGTCTACGAAAGCCATATAACACATGATTTGCCAATGGATTTCAATCTCTAGCCCTATATATATATATATATACATACACACATACCTATATTTTCCGAGGATCTCAAACCATTGTTTATTGGTAGAGCCTAATAACTATATTTACACCCACACAAACACACATCAAGCAAGGATCTCTAGCCCTTCTCCATCCTCTACATTCTTCCTAACAAGAGAAGGCATTGACACTCATCCATAGTTCTTTCTCACTAGTTTCTCAACAAATCAAAAACATATATCCCAACAATATAAAGACCCAAAATTCAACCAATAAGTTGGGATCACGTCCTTGTGAACTAATGGATTAAAACAAAAAACTAACATCATATGTGGATTCAGTCAAATTGGTTCATTTCAAGATCAAATATTTCAAGACAACACAAACCCAAAAAAAAATCAGAGAAGACATCTGCATTTAGCCAATGGAAACATGAGATTGTAGATTTGTATCCGAATTCTACCAATTAATTCAACTGAAAATTGCACACATTTTTAAAACCCTAGCAAACACACCCTCTGAGAACAGCACAAACTCAAAAATCACTAACAAATTCCCAAACTCACAGCATAAAAACACTAATACAGTTCCAAAAATCCATGAAATGAAAAAATAAATCCATCTCAACAGATCACAATGGGAAAAACGAACAAGGATGCATACCAGACGTCGATGTGAAGATCTCATCAGCAGAAATGGTGAAACTTCGCATCGAGAGGACCAAAAGGAGCATCACTGATGAAAAAGTACAGGGAATTCGCGCGATTCGATCCATGATCTTGAGCTTCCGCGAGAGAGAGAGAGAGAGAGAGAGAGGAACGATGGTGCTTCCGAGCGTGGGAAGAAGACGAAGCCGAGAGACCCCCTTTTTCACTTTTTCACCCCTATAAAAAAAATAATTTGTATAAATTATGGACTTTTTTACTTGGGACCCCTGATAAATATTGAATTTACTTACCACCTTTTATTTTTCAAAAAATACTTTTAAAACTCTTTTTTAATATTTTATTTGTGACTATTTGAGAACTTTGAGGTTTTAAGGTTAATTTTTTTATAAATCACTCAACTTTGTCGAAATATCAGTTTGCTTACCGAATTTTGGTTTATTTCAAAGTGCTCACTAAAGTCACTAACCATTTCACAAACACGTCACTCGGTGGATTAACATTGTCATTAGCTGACGTGGAGGCCCGAAAAAACCCAATCAGCTAGGCCTGAGACATGTCAGCTTTGCTGAGTGGCAACACACCTCAGATTATGTTGCCACGTCAGCCTTTTTCTCATTACAAACAAACCCTTGGCTGGCCTTCGTTTTCATCGCCCGAGCAGGACAACGAGGAAGACCAAGACGGTGGCTGTCTGGAGCTAGTGAAGAGATCAGTGTCAAAGAAGAAGTGTCAAAGAAGAAGAGGAGCTAACAACAAGGACAAGGGAAAAAAATTGGCCACTAAGGGATGCAAAGAGGCTGGAGCCAAAGCTAGATCAAAGATGCAATTGAATGACAAGAGTACTGATGGAGGACCTTCAAAAAATAAAAAAAAACAGAGTATGGCTTCCATGAGGGAAGAAAATAGAAGGGATGAAGTGTTAAAATAAATAGAATGACAGTTTTATTTTTCTTGTTTTGGGTAATTTAGTAGGCCAGGATTTGTAATAACCAACACTTTACTTTCTTAAATGTATTATGAGTTTATATACTCATTTTTGTACTTAGAAACATGTTTCATGTGTCGATGACATCTATTCTATTTCATATGTAAATTACAGTTTGTGTTACAATTTAAATTAATATACAAGTTATTGGTATTCATCCATGAATTTTGTTTTTGGCTACACCTAATCTCAGATAATGTGAATGTAAAGAATACAGAGAATACTGCTTTCTGTCTCAGTTGATATTCATGAAGATAATACAACAGGATCATGTTGAATTGTGTTCACCATGATTTCATTGTACAGAAAACTCAATTGATCATCTTATTGCCCAAATGGAGAGGAAATTAACCTTGCATTGCTTTAAGAACTTAACTTAATTAAATTGTGTTTAACATGATTTGATTGTAAAATTCTGCATAAAAAATAATTATTGCTGGATTTTCACAGGTTTACTTTGATACACAATTAAGTCAAAATGGCTATCTCCAATAGGATTCAACTCAAATTCACAATGAGTGACTGGTGAAAAAAATTCAAAAACAAAACATGTGTGTCTCCAATGGCAATCAATTTGAATTCAAAGTGAGTGATTGGTAAAATAAACTACAACAACAAAACAAATATGAGAATTTCCGGCTAGCCCTAGGGTTTCAAATAATCTCCATCCTCCAGCAAGCTCACAGTCTCCAATGACAATCAATTTAAATTCAAAGTGAGTGACTAGTTAAAAAAAAATTATAACAACAAAACAAATCTGAGAAATTCTGGCTAACCCTAGGGCTTTAAACGTTCTCCATTCTCTAGCAAGCTCACATGGCTTAGTTGGGAGGTTTTGGGTGGTTCTGGCCAAGGTGAAAAAAGCATCCCAAAAGTCTCCACGACGGTCACACACCATCAGCCCACTCCACCACTCTCTCTCCATTCGAATGACCTAGGAAGATGAAGTTGACGTGGCAAAATATTCTAACATGGCAAACTTACGATGATGTGGCAAAGACTTTGGCAAAGCTGACTGGGCCTCCACGTCAGCTAATGACAATGTTAATCCACCGAGTGACCTGTTTGTGAAATGGTTAGTGACTTTAGTGAGCACTTTGAAACAAACCAAAATTCCGTGAGCAAACTGATATTTTGACAAAGTTGAGTGATTTATCAAAAAAATTAACCGAGGTTTTAATATGGGTTAAAATTATATTCATATTTTATGAAATATTAGGGGTTTTTTTAGTTTTTATATTAAAAATAAAAAAAGTATATATATATAACTTAATCTAAATTACAATGAGAATTACTTCATAATGTAAGTAAAATAAATTTATAAATTCACTATTTTTCCGTAAGAAGAATAAACCTAAAATTTTTGTATTTACATATATACCCTTGCAAAATTTGTAATTATTAACTAAATTTTTGTGTGTAATATTACTCAAATAGTATATAATCTTTGCAAATAAATACAAAATTTATTATTTTAAATATAAAGCTAAAAATGAGAGAATGAGAGAAATTAATTAATATTTAAAACAAGGTTTAAAACATAATTTTGTAAGTTTCTGTATATGCAAAAAGGTCCTCTATTTTTTTTTGGGCATGAAAAGGAGAAAAAATCTTAAAAAATCCAGGAAAGCAGGACAAGGAATGAGGTTTTTTTTCAAATTGGTCCCTCGATTTTTGGAATTTAGTTTTTCATCCCAAAAGTCATGGTTGATGTGATTTCGTGTGGATTTAGGGCTTTGCATTGTGGCGCTAGAAAGGGCAAGGTCTGCTGTCAATCTGTGCATTGGATCGTTTGTTTCTCAAGTTTGGAAGGTTTGCTCTGTGGAATATTGAAGTAATTCATCCATTTGCATCGCTGATTCCTGTTTTAGAATGTGATTTATGAGCCAATTTAATGCTTGGTGAATGATTTGAGGGGAATGAAAACCCTAGCTTTGGTTGCCTTTTGATTCCAGATAAGCTTCTTCTCGTTTGTTTTCTGTGAGAAAGGTGGAGTTTTTTCTTCAAAGATTTGGCCTTTGTGCTCCTGGTGGTGAAATTTGAGGAGAATTATATTCTGGTCAGTTGTTTCTCTTGTTTTTTTAAATTTCATGTTATGGTTTTTTGAGTTCTGATATACTGGATTAGGGTTTTTAAGCTGGGGAGTTGGTTCAAGGAGAGCCAGTGATTCTTATCTGATTAAAGTTCTCATCTTTTTTGTGTTTTCTTTTGATTTGCTTGTTGTTTTGGTGTTAGGTTTTGATTTCTGTATGCTGTTTGAGCTCTGATTGGAATAGAAGAAAAGCTAGGATTTTTTTTGAATCCTTGAGAGTTGGGAAATGGGAAAACCTACTACAAAGAAGAAGAAACATGTAGGGTTGAACATAAGTGACACTAGTTCCAAACATGGCAAACAATCAGAGCACAGTCCCAGGAAAGTCATGGATGCAGACACTAGCATCTTTGTGGACATGTCAAATGAGATCAAGGAGGAGGGGAACAAGCTGTTCCAGAAGAAAGATTATGAAGGTGCACTGCTCAAGTATGAGAAAGCTATCAAGTTGCTTCCGAAGAACCATGCTGATGCTGCGTATCTCCATAGCAACATGGCTGCTTGCTTTATGCAGATGGGTCCTAAGGAATATCCCCGAGCAATTAACGAATGCAATTTGGCTCTGGAGATTTCACCAAAGTACACTAAAGCTCTATTGAAGAGGGCAAAGTGTTTTGAAGCTTTGAATCGATTGGACTTGGCCTACAAAGATGTTGAGGTGGTTTTAGAATCGGAGCCGAACAACCTCACTGGGTTGGAGATTTCTGAAAGGGTGAAGAAGGGGCTTGAGAAAAAAGGGATCAAACCGGAGGAAATTGCACTTGTTCCGTCGATGGAACCTCTAGTGGTTAAAGTGAAGCCGAAGAAGAAGAAGAGTCATAAGACCAGGGACAAGATGATTGTGAATGAGGAGAAGCATAGTGCTGCCAAGGAAGAGCCTCATAGGCTTGTAAAATTGGTCTTTGTGGAGGACATTAGATGGGCTCAGCTACCGCCAAAATGTAGTATATTGCAGCTGAGAGAGATTATTCGGGGCAAGTTTCCAAATTTGAAAGCCATGCTTGTCAAGTACAAGGATAACGAGGGTGACTTGGTGACCATCACTACATCCGAAGAGCTTAGGTGGGCTGAAGAATGTGCCGAATCACAGGGTTCACTTAGGCTGTTCATTGTAGAAGTTAGCCCTGAACAGGACCCGCATTTTGATGAAGAGAAAAGTGGTGCTGAAATACAAGGGTCAGAGAGGAATCCTACCAGTGCTTCTGAGAATGGTAGTTCCAGGCATGAAGAGGAGAAAGTTACATCTTGTATTGAAGATTGGATTGTGCAATTTGCTCTACTTTTTAAGAATCATGTGGGGTTCAACTCCGATTCTTATTTGGATCTCCATGAACTTGGCATGAAACTGTACACAGAGGCTATAGAAGAAACCGTCACAAGCGAAGAAGCCCAGGGTATCTTTGAAATTGCTACAGACAAATTCCAGGAGATGACGGCTTTGGCCTTGTTTAATTGGGGCAATGTTCACATGTCTCGGGCACTTAAAAGGTTGTTCTTTCAAGAAGATTCTTCCAAAGAATCAGTACTTACTCAGGTAAAAAGTGGATATGAATGGGCTCAAGGAGAGTATGCTAAAGCAGGAAGGAGGTATGAAGAAGCTCTGGAGATCAAACCAGACTTCTATGAAGGCTATCTTGCACTTGGACGACAACAGTTTGAGCAGGCAAGGCTTACTTGGTATTTTACCATTGGAAACAAGGTGGATTTGGATAACTGGCCTTCATCTGAAGTTTTAGAGCTATTTAACAACTCTGAGGATAGCATGGAGAAGGGCATTGAATTGTGGGAGGAGATGGAGGAGCAACAATTGAAAGGACTTCGGGACTCTAACAAGGATACCCTACTGAAGGAGATGGGCTTGGATGGGCTTTTCAAAGGTCCATCTGCAGAAGAAGCTGCAGAGGTGGCATCTAACATGAGGTCTCAGATAAATCTCTTTTGGGGTACCATGCTCTATGAGCGCTCTACAATCGAATTTAAATTAAGTCTTCCAACTTGGGAAGATTGCTTGATGGCTGCAGTAGAGAAGTTCAAACTTGCAGGAGTCCCCCCATCAGATATTGCTGTTATGATTAAAAATCATAGTGCCAATAAAACCACTGAAGAAGGTATCTTTGAATCCGCTTTCTTTGATAGTCTTGCATCGTTTATATTTGTAAGATTTCTAATAGATTTTCTTCAAATGTAGGGCTTAGCTTTAATATTGATGAGATAGTTCAGGCGTGGAATGAGATCTATGATACTAAAAGGTGGATGAGTGGTGTTCCATCTTCCCGACTTGAACCGTTATTTAGGCGGAAGGTCCCAAAATTGCATAATGTACTGGAGACTTTGTGATTCATACAAGGTAATCACCAGCAGTCTTGCGTCCAACTTAATTGATTTTGCTGAGAGGCATTATCCTTTTTGTGCTCCATAGTCTGAGTAGTACCAGTTTATATTTGCAATAGGTATGACAAACTTCTCATTTATTGTCTGAATTCCCTTTTTGTTTATTTTATTGTTACTTCATTGGATGGCTAAAAGACTTTTTTAACATGCACGGTGATCATGGTAAAGTTTAATGGTAGTTTAATTACTGCATGTTGCTTTAGCTTTTTGGCATTTCTTGACAACACTTTTCTTTGGATATCTAACTGAAGTGTGGAATGTTAGATCATGGCTTCTAAGAATGAGAGTATCTTATGTCCACCGGCACTTTCAAAGAATTTTATTTCCGTTGATGCTAGGTTTTTTCACCTTATGTGAAACTTATATGAGCAATCAAACGCAAAATGCATTCACTAGACATCCTAGTTTATTTTTCAAAGTTGACAGGTAGTTTATTTCTTGTTAAGTTTTACCCTTCAGTTTCTTTTTTCCCATTTTGTGTTTAAAAGGTACATTTTTCCCCTGAAATTGACTATTGCTGTTTATTGTCAAAGTAACGAACAAGCAATGGACGACCATTATCTAAAAGTAGAAGATAACACATGTATTCTTATTGACTATCATGTAATCTGCTTGGAGGTGAGAATTCGAGATGTAATAGGAGTTTGTTAAATCTATCTTTACTCTAAATGCATTAGAAAGCAGTAACATGGGTACTTTTACCAAGTTTAAAATGAATTAAATTTAAATTTTGGAAAAAATGTGTCTAAAAGCTAATAAAACCATAGGCAAACTAACTCAGCTGCCATTTGGTCCATTCCCCTATTTTGTCATTATTACTCTTTTCAATGTTTAGTGATTGTGATAACTTGTGCATTGTCAAATTTCTCGTGACACATTGCAGCTCTACCTTAAATTATCTTATCTTATGCATCATACTTATTGACTGTGCGCTGATACTAAATATTTCTTCTTGTTGTCTCTGGTATTATGTCGAAAGACGGAAACCATTTCTTTTGTGTAGTCTAAGTTGTCATTACACATTATTACTATTTTTATGTCAGCAACCTTGACAAGATTATGGTGTCAATAGTATTAAATATTGCCAACAGATACAAAATTCAATATCTTTCCATGCTTTACTTTTCGACAAGCTTCTCTCCATGGCTCTCAGAGTTGCAGACTTTCTCTCACTCCGTCATATACATATATATTAGTGTTACTGTACCATCTATGTCATTCTTATGATATCCAATTTTTAGTTTTGTGAGAACAGATAGAATTGTTAATGCTTCTTCATTGTTCCATCACAATTCAATGACCTCAAATCATCAACATTAGAACAACTAAAATTCAAGTTCCTTATAAATTTTCTTTTTACTCTTGGTTTTGCATGACTTAATCTCTCGCCAAGAAAAATATTTTATTGAAACCAACTTAGAATAACTTCTTCAAACTTCAAAACCCATTTGTTGGTAGGCTAAAGTGTCTTGGAAAAACAAAGTCGAGATGTATTACATGTGAACTAAGTAGATCAGAGTGATATGTCACTACTTCTAAATCATCGGTTCGCAGCCATTCTGATTCATCTTTCTATTAATTAGTTACTAACTTTTCATTGTTATTGCTTAATGCTGCTTTCTAAGTAATTTTCCCTGTCTTTTCCATAGCATTTTATCATTATACTTTTGTTTTTTTACTGTCGGATCAAATTTAAATTTCAATGTGCTTTCGAGTTCAGAATTTTTACTGAATTACTTCCGTGACAGGAAATCGGTGATACTTTCGACAGTTTTGCTGTTGCTATTTGAAGTGTTTGTTTGTTTGCATAGTCATTCATTCTGTCAGTGTGCCATGAATTTTGCAGCTTGTTTTGATGGATTTTGTTCGTCGAAATACGGCATATCAAGCTTGTGAACTCTTTATTATTATTTTTATTTTTTTGTCAAATACTACTTTTGTAGTATCAACTGTTGTTATGATTCAGATATACCAATTAAAAAAAAAAGAAAAAAAAAAGTTGCTTGTGAGATTGATACAGGGCTTGAATATTTTTGTTGAACATGTTGTAATGTTTGAGAAGAAATGAATTTCTTTCGTTTTTTTACTTGATTTGTCATAGTCAATGTCTTGTATTTTTTTTTCATTTAAACCCCTGTAAGACCTCATAATTGCATATATGCCCCTTCAAAATTTGAATGCTTGCACAGCTCTGGAAAATAATCCAGTGGATTTGGTTTCATGGTAACTATCACGGAACCTAGAGATAGTTAATTCTTAACCTTGGGTTATAAATTATTTATTTATTATAATTAAGAGATGAGGTTGAATCACATCTCGGTTCTGTGTAGTGGTATTATTTCTAGTACAATCTTGAAACCATGTAAAATTTTAAAAAAAATTGATAATAATAATTTTTTTGTTTTAATTTAATTTAATTTAATAATTTTTTTTATGTCTTTTTGTGATGATGTGAACACCTAATTCCCATCAGCATTCAACAACCACCAAACCAACTCCACACTAGATTTGAAATTAGGTTTACTTCCCAATTTATTGGTCTAACCCTAAATTTTAGTCCAATCCAATTCTTGAATCTTTTTTCAAAGTTGAATCATGAGAGAATTAAATTTTTCTAATTTTTGGTAAACTTGTTTTGATTTTTTACATTTATTCATGAATGTTGAAAATCATGAAGAATCATTATTTTCATTCATAATTAAATACGTTTTTTTTTGTTTGTAAATCTCATTAATATTTGGAATTTTAAGTTTGAAAAATAATAAAATTTATGCTTTAATTTTTCTCACTCTAAATATTATGGTCTTAAAAGGAAATTTAATCATGTAACTAATAATTAATTTAATAAAAATTTATTTCTATTTTAAAAATTTTAGATTCTTTGTTTTTATTAATAATATTTAAATTAAACTTTTATTATTTTAAGATTTTGACTATTAAAATCAAATTGTACATATGTCCTTTTTTGTAAGTTCAGTTTTTGTACAAATAAAGATTGATAATAATAAATGATGAATAATTCATAAAATTAGTTTATACTTTTGACTTGATATCTAAAAAATAAAATAAAATTTATTACATTTAAAATTTATATAAAATGACGTATGTAGCCTTCATCCTGATTTTATGTTTCTGTTTTTTTTTTGGTAGATGAAGAAAATAAACAGAAGGTTAATACGGTCTTTTTACTAGAATTTTTAGTTGATTTATTTAAACAAATGACAAGTAGTTGTAAAGGTAAGTAAATAAGAGGTGTTTTTCATAAAATTTTAAATTACAAATATACCCCTATTAAACGAAATTAACTTATATCCATTTGACAAGAAAATTAATTAAATAGTTTTTAAATAACAAAATTATTACAAAGCTATATTTTTATAAAATTTACAAATATTTTACCAAAGATATATAAGTAAATATAATTTTCATTCATATATATTATCAATTATATACTTTACCAATTATGTAAGTGATTTTTCTTGATAAATATAGTTATATTATTATTATTATTATTATTATTTTAGTAAAATAACGAACCGACATAAACATCACTTTCTTCTTTTTTTCTCAATTATTTATCTTCTTACAAACGTGTGGAATCAAAAACCAAACAAAATAATATTAATAAAAAATTACAAAAAAAGGTAAGAAAAAATAAAGCCAGTGGATATCTTTGTCATAGAAAAAGCAAGTTTCTCATGAGAAAAATGAAATTTCTCTTTATCCCTCAATTTCTCGCGATATAATGTATAATTCTTTAATTTCTTTTTTCCTATCAACATCTTCCGCAATTATAAATATTTAATGTTTATAATGAAAGTATAATTACTTAATTATGATGTTGTAATATTTATAATTATAATAATGATATTATTTGAAATTATTATATTAATTTCATAATATCAGAATATAGAGATATTCGAAAAAGAGTATTTTATAAATTTTAATTTTAGTATTTTCAATATACAAACAAACATTCTAAAAAAAATCATAATAGTTCTCACTATTAGAGTTTATTTTATTTTTTGAATAAATAAAAAATAAATTTTTATTGTAAAATTTCATTAAAACACATGATAAAAAAAAAATTTCTGTATACATTAATAAATAAAAATATTTTTTTTTATCATAAAAACTAACAAAGTACTTAATTTTAGCAAGAGATACGTTTGGATTAAAGAAAGAAAATAAAATAAGTAAATGAAAGAGCAAGTGGAATTATCAGCCACATTAGGGTCGATGTTTCAATAACAAGAGAGCAATACCTCGGGACGATTCCTATGATCTATAGTATGCTAACTTGCTTCTAATGCCTAGCAGGTACATTCTACGTTTTTTGTGTGTGTTCAAGAGCAATGTTAAATTTATGGTTCTCAAATACACCAAATTTTTCTAAGGTAACTGTGGTTTCATACACATCGAGTGTTACAATCACACAGGGCAACTACAACTATGGCAATCCACACACCAATTTTTACACAAGTAACTATACAAATCAAACAAATCTAGTTATGCAAACACATAATTAAACACAAGAAACCAATAGAGCTCTGTAGAACATTAAAATCAAATATTCAAAGAATACAAAGCATTATAGTTCAACATCCCAGGGTACCATGGACGGTTAGCCCCTTATGGGTGGGTACAACATGGAAGAAACAAATAAAGATCTAAGGATAGAAGACATGACTCCCTCCTTCTCAAGATATTCTTCCTAGTTGAGCTTCCTTGATGCTAGCCTCACTTCCCTTGTGCCTCTGTCTCATCCTTGATCCCCTTTGATGGTGTGGTGAAGCTTGATGTTCACCCTCATCAAAGTCCTCCCAGTTGAGAATAAAATCCCTGAACAAAGATAAGCTTGAAACCCTAGAAAGTTGGAGTTAAAAGGCTGATTTTGGGTTCGACATGGTCAAAGCATGGTTGTACTTGGACCATACTGTCTCATTGTGATTTCTGAGTAAATCAGCTAAGTGCTTGCCTGGGAGAATCAGGGGGAGGTGCATGGTCATGCTCACCCATGCTTCACCCGTGCAAGACCGTGCTAGGAGCATCGTGAGCGTGCTTCCCCAATTTTGTAGAAACTATCTTCAGACTAGAATAATCATGGGAACGAGCACGGTCGTGTTGAGACCATGCTTGGCCTGAGGGCACTCCCCTGCTTGAATTATCACTTGGTCATCTTCAAGATGAAATAATAAGTGGGACAGAGCACGGTCATGCTCTGCTAGTGTTCAACTTGGGCACTTAGCAAAATATTCATTCTTTGCTCGTTTCGTCTTTGATTTTACATCTAAATTGCTTCGATTACATAATTAAATGCTAGATTTTTTCTTATTAATAGTATATGTTCTTTTTTAAAATTTTATAAAAATATTCAAGCCCTTTTATTTATTTATTTAAAAATAAAAAAATATTTTAATACCACAAAAAAAAAATCATTAAAACGCGAGATGAGAAATTGGAAAAAGAAAAAGTCATTGTCTCACGTGACGCCACCCCCAACCAAATAAAGAAAAGGTGACAGTGGCATTTCCACGAAATTCCAAGAAAAGACCATGGGCAAAAGGGACAATGTACAACGTAGTGACGTGGACACGGATCCCCATAAACCTGATTTTGACCGGACGAACCGGGATCCAGTTTATTATCGAAAGATCAGCTGAAATTCTCCAAACATCAAAACACCATGCTGTGCCAGTCAGCAGTTGACACGTGGATTTTCTAAAACTTATTTATTTATTTTTTTTCTAATTTATTATTATTTTTGCATGGTTTTAATTGATTTTTTAAAATATTTATTTATTAAACTATCAACTCAAAAGTTTTTTTGCATGTAATTTTTATCAAGAAAAACAGTATAAACATGTAAAACACGCAACTTTTAATTTTTAAATAAATAAATATCTTTTTATTTTTTTGGTCAAAGTCTTATTTGAAAATTATTTTCTTTCTCTTTTGTTATGTTTTGTTTGGTGGTCACTTGTGACTTTGAAACAACTTCTTTTTCTATTCTTTTTCCATGCAAAAGTTTGGCAAATAAAATGATGGTGACTTTGTCACATTCATGGACCATAATTTTTTGACTTTTAAAAATTTTAAAAATAAATAAATAAATAAATAAATAAATAATATATATTGTTGACATTGACTAGGGAAATTTCCTGTCTCTTACTAATGTAGTCAAGTAAGAAATATTGGTGATCTCTATTATATAAAATTTAGGGAAAAAAAGTTATAGTAGTTTTTTACTTTTTACCAAAAACAAGGAGAGGTTTTTCGTTCTAGTGTGATTTTTCAGATTTATAAAAAGAGAAAAACATTATTACCAAGCTTAAATGGCACAAATATATATATATATATATATATATATTTTTAAGTTTCTTAGCCTATCACAAAATTCCACTAAACAAGTTTAATCTTAGAAAATAAATTAAATTATGTTTTTTTACGACATGCGGCTCTTTATTTATATGAATTAATGATTTTGTCTTTATAAAAAAAGTTAATACTGATAATTTTTTTCTTCACTTTTTGTAATTTTTAGAAAAATACATCATAGAATTGAAAAAAAAATTATCCTTATTTTGCAAAAGTTTAAAACCGCAAGTTTTTTTTCTTTTTCGTTAAGTATTAAATTCCAAAAATATTTTTGGCAATTTTTATTATCCATGAAAAGAATGGTGTCATTTTTGGTAATAAATTTATAAATACCATTTTAGTAATTTTCTTGTGTTTCTTATAGAAAACTCCCCTAATTTTGTTTTATTATATATATTTATACATTTATAAAATTATTATTTTTCATTTTTTTAATCAATAGAAAGAATGATTCCCTTTTTTGTAATAAATTTTTAGCAGGGTATTTTACGGATTTTCTGTGATTTCTTAAAGAAAACTCCTTAATTTTGTTTTATTATTAAACACTCACATTCTCTTACTAAAATTGCAATAAATATAATAAATATAATAAAATTTTGGCATTTCTTTTAATTAAACATAATTTTTAAATTATTTTTTGGATTTCTATCAAAGGTCTATTTTTAGACCAAAAGACTCAATGATTTATTTTTGTTTAAAAAAAAAACATAAATAGGACCCACCAAAGAGAAGAAAATGTACTTTTATATAATTATTTAATTTTCTCATTTAATTGCTTAAATTTTATAATATATTATGTACGGAATGATTTGATAAACTAATTTAAAAAATAGGTTTTTTGTTTGTATACCTTTAATATTTTGTCTAATTATGTGTATACTCTTCAATAAGAACAAAGGCAATATATTCCATTTAAAATTTGATTTGTTTCTATATATACACTAATCCACCCACACACACCATTAAAATATTATATAAATTATATAAATACTATTTTTTTAAATAGTAAAAATAGAATTTTAAATTTAAATTTATAAACTACTCATAAAATGTTAATTTTTATTTAAATACAATTAATAAAACTAGCTTGGATTTTTTTTTTGGACATACTTGTAAAAATCATTGACTAAATTACCACAGAAAAATTTATAAGATTTAAATGTAATGAATAAAATGAGTTTAGTTTTTTAGGAGTATGTATGAAAAATATCATGTAATAATATATTTTCATATTGTTCAAGAAGTATTTGATTTTATTAAAAATATAAACAAATTCTCAGAGATATACGGGCAAAAAAAAAACTCTAAAAAATTAATATAAAATTTTTAAATAATATAAATAAAAAATTAGCCAACTTTATCAGGGTCAATTCACATAAAAAGTTTACACAACTTTAAACTTTTACCAAAAAAGAAATAATTTAAATTTCTAAAAAATAGAAATTGGTAAAAAAAAAAAATGTGGGAAACGCGTAGGAAACGCGTTCTAACTTCGTTTCTCTTTTTGGCATTACATGGGATCCAGTCTCTTTCTTATTTGGAAACCGGGTGACGGGCAGCTGCCGGTAACCGGATTCCACCGCGATAAGATCGAGATGGAAAAGGGAGCCGGCTTCCATTGGATAGATAACTTATCACCAGCACCGCTATAAGAGCAATGAGTTATCACAGTGATAAGTAGATTAACTTATCAAAAAGGAGGATGCACTTATCACCCCTCTTTCCAATAAATCCTCCATCGCTGCGTCCCAAATCCGATATTTCTTCTCATTTTGCTTCTTTTTTTTTCCGATTAAATTAGCGCAGGAATCGCGGTTTTCGATCTCCGATCTATCGCTCGGTGGCCTCGCTTCTCGCCGGAGGTGATCTGCCTTGATTTTCCTCAAAGATTTTGCTGTTTTTTTATGTAAATCTTGGGGTTTTTTGCCCTATTTTTTAGGCCCCTAAGTTCCGATCTTAGGATAGGAAAGGGAGCTGGATTATTTGGCATTGATGAGTTGAATTCTATGTTTTTAGAGTTTTTCCTGATCTGAGACACTGTTTAGGATGAAAGAGGTTGAATTTTTGGGTATTTTTTTGATGATTTGAGTATTGGGTACAGGGATTTGGGTGAAGGACGGAGGCGTGAGGATGTCGTCTCTTAGCAGGGAGCTGGTGTTTCTTATATTGCAGTTTCTAGATGAGGAGAAGTTCAAGGAGACTGTTCACAAGTGAGGGTTTCTTTGGGAAATCGTTGCCTTTGGCTTGATTTCGTGGTATTCTTAGGGTTTTGAAGTGATTAATTGTATGTCTTTTTGCCATTTTGGGAATTTTTGTAGACTTGAGCAGGAGTCTGGGTTTTACTTCAATATGAAGTATTTTGAGGATGAGGTGCACAATGGGAACTGGGATGAGGTTGAGCGGTACCTCTCTGGCTTCACCAAGGTGGATGATAATCGGTATTCCATGAAAATTTTCTTTGAGATTCGGAAGCAGAAGTATCTTGAGGCATTGGACAAGTGAGTTGCAAGACTTTGAATTTTTGATATCTCACTTAGATGTCGACAGGTCTTGGTTTTTGTTATTTAGTGTGTTCAAGAATTCAATGTTAATGTGAGAGTAACTCTTCATAGGCGTGACCGTGCAAAGGCCGTTGATGTGCTCGTGAAGGATTTGAAAGTCTTTTCTACATTTAATGAAGAGCTTTTTAAAGAAATTACACAGCTTTTGACATTAGAGAATTTCAGGTTTGGTTTAACCCCAACTTCTGTTTTCTCTCTCTCTTTCTTAATGAAGATTGGTAGACAATGACTGATTTGGTGTACTTTTTCTATCCAGAGAAAATGAGCAGCTCTCAAAATATGGTGATACAAAATCAGCAAGAGCAATTATGCTGGTTGAGCTTAAGAAGCTAATTGAAGCAAATCCTTTGTTCCGTGACAAGTTGCTGTTTCCCAGTCTGAAGAATTCAAGGTTACGCACTCTTATCAATCAAAGGTAACAAGTTATTTTCCTTACTATTGCTATTTTATGTTCAAATTTGTTTTTGTATCCTGCTGGTTTAGTATATATTTTACCATTTGAATGTTTTTTTTTCCACAACAGAAATCACTAAAGGTCAAGTAAATTAGGATGTTTATCTCTTTTAGGCTTTAACTGACATGTCAGTGGGAGCAACGACAAAAGATCGCTTAGCTATTAGAAATAGGTTTTATGAGAAAGGTTGGCACTTACTAGAAAATGTCCATGCCGTTCTCTTTAGAAACATAACTTTGTGGTTGACCTTTTTTATTTATGTCATCTTAATTGGGCAACTGTCTATGGTAAGACTCGTGTGTTAAATTTCTTATTTAAATACTTCTCTGGACCAGTAAGACCTATATGTGCTACATTTTTAAAATAATAATTCATTCTTGCATTCATGGTTGTTCTAGATAAAATGAGTCTAATTATAAGTTCATCCGTACTTTATTAAAAGATTCTTTAGCTATGTGTCAAAAAGAAAGAAAAAAACTGAAAACTAAAAAGAAAGCGATGTCTTGTCAAAAGTCTTTATGCAGATTTTTCACCAAAAATGGTAGAACTGATTTCCATTTTCATGTCTGCCATATCCATTGGCTGTGTTGATGCATGCAAAAGTAGTCATGATTGGTGCTTGCATTTTGATTTGAGCATCCTATTTTGCTTTATTTTTTAATGAGTGTTTTAATATATCATTTACGAGCATGATGCTCTGAGAATTAATATCATCATTACATGTCTGGCAGCTTGAACTGGCAGCACCAACTTTGTAAAAACCCGAGGCCGAACCCTGACATAAAAACCCTTTTTGTTGATCATTCATGTGGACAACCAAATGGTCCACACACCCCCTCACCAGCAAATAATCCATTAATTGGATCCATACCCAAATCAGGAGGTTTCCCTCCATTGGGCGCCCATGGGGTAACTAAGGAACTTTCTTTCTTTCTTTATTCGTTTTATTCCAACTACTGTCTTTGGAATATTTGGTTGAGCTTTGTATGATACTTTCAGCCTTTTCAACCTGCACAAGCACCAGTTCCTACTCCACTCGCTAGTTGGATGTCTAACCCACCAGCTGTAGCACACCCATCAGTGTCTGGTGGAGCTATTGGACTCACTGCTCCTACAAATCCTGGTAATGTGTTCAAATTCTTCATTATATGTGGGAAATGTAGTTGTGGTTTCACCAATTTAGTTTGCACATTTCTTATACTGTTCACTAATTCTGTTTGTTTACTTGACTTGTTTTGAGTGTAGTTGCAATTTTGAAGCATCCTAGGACTCCCCCAACTAGTAACCCTTCGATAGATTACCCATCAGCTGAGTCTGATCATGTATCCAAAAGAACAAGACCTGATGAGGTATGTTGTGCACCTCTACACTATAGAGGGAGCCATCTCTATGCTATTTCAGGCTATTAACCAATTTTTTTGCTTGTTTGAATGTTACAAGTTTCCGATATGGTATTCCTGATACTCAACTTCTTCATGCAGGTAAATATGCAAGTAAATATTCTTCCAGTTACCTATCCTCAAAGCCACAGTCAAGCTATGGTCACTCCAGATGACCTACCAAAGACTGTTGCTAGAGCACTTATCCAGGGATCAGCACCGATGAGCATGGATTTTCATCCCATTCAACAAACTATTCTCCTTGGTGAACTTCTCAGAATTGCTCGTTTGTTCATATTGATTTTGGTTGTTAACTGTTTGCTTGAAAGAAGATATACTTAAATTCAAGAAGCAAGCGTTTTTTGGAATTGCACTGCTTGACTTTGGTCCTCCTATTTTTTAGTTGGTACAAATGCTGGTGATATTGGATTATGGGATGTTGGACTGAGGGAGAGATTAGTCTTGAAGAATTTCAAGCTTTGGGAATTTGGAACATGTCCTGTGTCCCTGCAGGTATCGTCAATGGTATTTCATCTAGTTGTATCATTTGACATGCTGCTCCAGTGCATTAAATCTTAAACATTCTTTCTAATCTGAAATCGGATTCTTTACCACTCAGGCCGCTCTAGTTAAAGATCCTGGTGTTTCAGTTAACCGTATACTGTGGAGTCCGGATGGTTCCTTGTTTGGTAAGTAATCTAACTGGAAATTTATATGATAAATTGAATTATTTCCAATAGAACACTAAAAACAATTTGAAACAATTGTTGCTTTTTGTAGGTGTTGCATACTCCAAGCATATTGTGCAATTATATTCTTATCATGGTGGTGATGATGTTAGGCAGCATTTGCAGGTATAAGTAATGGGAAGAGTAGAATTTCTGCAGTTAATATGTGCTAATTATTATTATATGACATGGTTATTGGTTTTGTAGATTGATGCTCATGTTGGTGGTGTTAATGATCTGGCATTCTCTCATCCCAATAAACAACTGTGTGTAATCACCTGTGGAGATGACAAGATGATTAAGGTTGGATCTTAATTTAGGTGGTGGTGTCTATATATTCGGGTAAATATTTATTTTTTGACCATGTAATGTAGGTGTGGGATGCAAGTAGTGGCACCAAACAATATACTTTTGAAGGTCATGACGCACCTGTTTATTCAGTTTGTCCCCATTACAAGGAGAATATCCAGGTGACCTTCCATCTGACTATTTGAGACTGCGTATATCTCTCTTGATGATCCTTTGCATGTTAACAAGCATGCAGTCTTTTGTCTTTGCTTATTTGCACCTTCATAATACTTATACTTGATCATTCAGTTCATCTTTTCAACTGCGTTGGATGGAAAGATAAAGGCATGGTTGTATGATAATGTGGGATCCAGAATTGATTATGATGCCCCGGGTCACTGGTGCACTACAATGGCTTATAGTGCTGATGGATCTAGGTTAGTTTTATCTACTGCTTAATTTTTGTATTACTCATCCTTAATTTAGTTTACATTTCCTATTTCCTATGATATATAAAGTAAAACTTTGTTCTTTGTAGGCTCTTTTCCTGTGGGACCAGCAAGGATGGAGAATCTTCCATTGTGGAATGGAATGAAAGTGAAGGTGCGGTAAAAAGAACATATCAAGGATTTCGTAAACGATCAATGGGTGTCGTGCAATTTGATACCACTAGAAACCGGTTTTTGGCTGCTGGTGATGAGGGTTTGATAAAATTCTGGGATATGGATAATACCAATTTGCTGACAACAATTGATGCTGAGGGTGGCCTGCCAGTAAGATTTCCAGATTGGTTATGTTAACAATGAGAGAATTAATAAAGGAAACATCTTTTGCGTGCTCTAACTTTAATTTTTAGGCAAGTCCACGAATACGCTTCAACAAGGAGGGTACATTGCTTGCTGTTTCTACAGTTGATAATGGGATTAAAATCTTAGCAAATTCTGATGGGATTAGGTTGCTGAGGACTCTTGAAAGCCGTTCTTTTGACGCCTCTAGAAGTGTTTCAGAGAATTTGGCAAAGGTATGGAACTCTTGTGATCTGTTAATATTTGACAATACAAAGCCATTGGATAGTATTGTAAATAACAACTCATGTTTGATGCAGCCTGTGATAAGCCCGTTATCAACTGTTGCTGTTGCAACCAGTTCCGGAATACTAGATAGAGTTGTTCCTCCTGTAGTTGTTACTGGAATGGTTTGTCAAATAACTCAAGTTTTTCTTTTATTTGGTTGATTTGTCCATGCTTGCTTTCCTTTATTTATTCAAATAATTTTATAAAGAATTTCACATTTGTTGAATGAGATATGACTGTGCATTATAGGATGGAGACAGCAGAAACTTGGGAGATGTAAAAAGTCGAATAGCTGATGAAGCAATGGAGAAATCAAAAATTTGGAAGCTCACAGAAATTAATGAACCAGCTCAATGTCGATCCTTGAGGCTCTTTGATAACATGAAAACAAGCAAGGTCGCGCTTTCTTATCTTGATATTTTTTTCTCAGATTATATCATTTATGATCCAGTTCTTATAGTACTACACATTACATATGAATCTTTTGTTGTACAAAGCTTGTAGGCCATTTAAAACAATGTTCCAATTATTGTCTTTTTGGACAAATTATAGGAGAATGTTTTGAATTTATTTGTGTTCGGTTTTTCTTCCCCTTAATTTGAACTGTGATTCTAATTGTAATTATGGCCTACCTTTTAAGAGAGGGGTATCTGAAGGAGCTTGTTGCTTCCAGCTTGTAACTACTGGGACAAATCTTAAGCAGGATTTAAACATGTTTGCATAAATATTTTCCTCATTTGCTAATACATAGCTCTACAAGAATTTTATGTTCCAATACCTTGAATTATGCTAAAGGTTGTTTTGTAGAACTATCATAAAAACTAACATGACATGGGTTCCATCCATTTATAGCAATATGCTTATGTTTTTTTTAAAACCTTAGTAACATTGATAATTTTATTTTTTTGAATTGCTAACAATTTTCGTTGACTGAACATGGTGTAATAAAGTGGATGTATATTAATGTCTGATTTTGATGTTTTAAGTTTGAACCGAGGTAATGGAAAAGTCAGAATACTACTAATCAATCTTAGTCAGTAATGTCCCAGTTTACTGAGATGAAAGGTGATAATAGAATGCCTTAATTTGATTGAGATTTGCTCCTGTGTGTGCAGATATCGAGGCTAATTTATACAAATTCTGGAATTGCCATCTTGGCCTTGGCATCCAATGCTACACATCTTCTATGGAAGTGGCCACGAAATGAACGCCATCTGAGTGGAAAGGTGGGAATATCATTGTATAGACTGCACTAAGCTTATTTTGCAAGTACTAGCCAAAATTTAAGTATGAGTTATTTGTTTCACAGGCAACAGCAAGTGTTGTTCCTCAATTATGGCAACCTTCAAGTGGTATAATAATGACCAATGAAATAACTGACATAAATCCTGAGGAAGCAGTTCCTTGCTTTGCTTTGTCGAAGAATGACTCTTACGTCATGTCTGCATCTGGTGGAAAAATTTCTCTCTTTAACATGATGACTTTTAAGGTTCTCCTTTGACAACTCTTGAAGGCATTTCTTTTTCCAGTCAGATCATTTCATATTCTCAAAATTGTAACCATTTTAATAATATTCTGATAAATGCAGACCATGACAACATTCATGCCTCCGCCACCGGCGGCAACATTTCTTGCATTTCATCCTCAGGATAATAATATAATAGCTATTGGAATGGATGACTCGACGATCCAAATTTATAATGTTCGAGTAGATGAGGTATGTGACTACGGAAGTATTTGTGTGATTGGTCACCAAAAGACCAACATTTTAAGTTATTTGTTTATCTTGTCGCAGGTCAAGAGTAAACTTAGGGGCCACACAAAAAGAATCACTGGTCTTGCCTTCTCAAACACGCTGAATGTGTTGGTTTCATCTGGAGCTGATGCTCAGGTTAACTAGTGGTCCTCATGACTTATTCTTATTATTTCTTTAATTTGTGATCTTTTTTAATGGAATATTTTCCTTATATTATATCCATCTCATCTCCAAAACCACATTGGAATGATGTTTTCTGTTGCAGATATGTGTGTGGGGGACTGATGGGTGGGAGAAGTTAAGAAGTAAATTTCTGCAAATTCCACCTGGCCGCAATCCAAATGTAGTTTCGGATACCCGTGTCCAGTTTCATCAGGATCAGATACACTTCCTAGCTGTCCACGAGACACAGATTGCTCTATATGACACTAACAAGCTGGAGTGTGTAAAGCAAGTAGGTGTTTACTAGTAAATTTTTTGTATAGATCATGGTATCATTCACCACCAATTTTTAAAACTGTGTTCATATCTTACAGTGGATGCCTCGTGAATCTTCGGCGCCTATTTCCCATGCCACATTCTCATGTGACAGTCAGTTGATTTATGTCAGCTTTCTCGATGCTACTGTCTATGTATTTAGTGCTGCCAACCTTAAACTACGCTGTCGGATCAATCCTACTGCATATCTTCCGGCTAATATCAGGTAAATACCATCTTCTAAAATCAGAATTCTCAAAACATGAATTCCTCTCATGTTTCTTTCCTGTTGATCATATTTCTACACATTGAATTTTGATCTAAACAATGAAACACTGCTGCATTGTGTGTTTGTTTTTCTTTCTTTGTTTCCAGTTCGACAGTGCATCCACTCGTCATCGCTGCTCATCCATCGGAACCAAACCAATTTGCATTAGGACTGACAGACGGCGGTGTCCATGTATTGGAGCCTCTAGAATCCGAAGGCAAATGGGGAGTTGTACCACCCACCGAAAACGGGTCTGCATGCAGCATGTCCTCAGCACCTCCCGCCGGAGCCTCAGGTTCAGATCAACAGCAGAGGTGACGGAAGACGATCTTATATCTGTCTTATTAATCTTTCGCCTTCCATGTTAAGAAGTTGCTAACTAGGGCATGCTTGCAAGCTGCATTTTTCTTCAAAAGGCTGCAGCATTGTTTGTACTGTTGTCTGTATGAAAGAAACTATCTGAATTGTTCCTGGTCTGAACTGAAACATATACTCTCTCAAAGAGAGATGTAGGTTGTGGAATGCTTGCATGTTGTTATATTTTCTTTGTAGGATGGATTTCTGTTTATTCGATCTTCATAAATATTCAGTAAACCATATAAATACACTGGCACAATGTTATGCTTTTCTTTTTCAGTGTGATATTCATTGATTAATTATAGCCAGGGTTGTTCTGAAATTTCTTTTTGCTGCTCTATTTTTTTTTTTAATAAGTTTTTTTTTCCGGTCCATCTTGTGCTTTTATTATTATTAATTTTTTTTTATCTTTATTTTTGTCAAGGGATTTTTTATATAAACGTCAAATTCAAACTTTAAAAATCTCTAAATTTATAAAAGAAAATATAAAATAATATTTAAAATTTTAATCCTAAATGCTATAGAATCTTAAATCTAAAATTTTAAAAATTTAAACCCTAAATAATAAATACTAAACTCTAAATTTTTAAAATTTTAAATTCAAAAAAAAATAATTTTTGATTTACTATTTACAATTAAGGATTTAAATTTAAAATTTAATTAATAAAAAAAATTAATTTAAAAAAACCCAACAAGAAAGAATAACGTAAATACTGACAAAAATACCAATTTGATATCTACATTATTCAGAAAATCTATTTAATAAAAATATCATTACTGTTTACACTTCTGAATCAAAGGGTTTGTACAATTAAAATAAAGAGAATTTTGCTTAAAAAATAAAAATAATTTTAGACACCTACAAAAAAAAAAAATGCGCCAAACATACAATTTCTGGAGAAATTTTGAGATCCAATAAATTCCTACAAATCACATCATTCTTTAAATTTCTGAAAAAAGAAACAGTACTCTCAAACACTGATGAATTGCAACTGAACATTTCTTACAAGACATACAACAAACAGAAGACATCTGAATCTTAGAATAACATGAAGCCACAGTACAATAGACCAAAAAAAAGCTGTATAAACACATTTCACCGGCTTGAAAGACGAAGATTATAATCCGCTAAATGGATAAATCAAAAATATAATCATGAGGCCAGAATTGAGCGCGCATTGTGCCGAACATTGTTTCTTCCCAAGCCGAATCCTAGGCCAAGAGGTACCTTTTCAGTCTTATCATTGTTATGGTTGTTGTGCGAAGAATTTATATGAGATTTGGAATTCTTCGGCTCCGCGGCACTGCAAACATGGGTACTCCCATTGGAGTGATGATTGTGGCACTCACCATTGTGCAGATTCGTATTTCTGGTTATCGGCAGCATTCCTATTTCTTCAGCAGACGATGGTTCTTCTGGTCGCTCAATGTCTTCGCTATAGCCCTTAATGAAGAAGTCTGTGCAGTTCTTGCGTACACCGTGATCGTATGGGTTTCTAAACCGACCACCGGGGCCTCTGAGATATGTGTAGCGCATAGCATTTGCCATCTCATTTGTAGTTATGTTCCGAGCAATCTGCAGCAAAAACATTCATGTTAAAGAAAAACACAATAAATCAGAAGCATCATAAAGCAATAACATAACAATTATATCTCCGTCTTATTATCAATATGAAGGCACTCTCACACAGAGTAGTTTGATGGCCATGATCTGAACCTATAAAAAGAGTAAACCAAGTAGGCATCAAGCCAAGTGAGGGTAGAAGTGATGTGGCCTTTCCGTACTTTGGATGTTCTTTCACCACGAAGTGGGGAAGTGACGACTCCCTCAAGTTCACCATTTTCCTAATTTTGCACTAGAATATATAAAAAAGGCTATTTCAGAACACCTCACTTCCACCAAGAGAAAAACCGGAATTGTGAGTGTAGTTTCACTTCCCATACATTCTGAAGGAAATTTGGACTTCCCCACTTTAGCCACATCCCCCCTTGTGAACTAGTAGTAAGTTATATAAATATTTGAAAATTTTGTTTTGGAGTAAAGATATTCTTGGGTCAATAGTGTTTGTACTTCATGGGCAGAGTTACGCAACTTTGCTCTTGAATCTAAGTGCAGGTTAGTTAAACTTAATCCCAGTGCCACGCAATGGCCAGCTCAAGAAATATAGTCATATATGGATAATATGAAAGCTTGGAAAACTTCATCAAGCCTCAAAACACATATGGATTCTTTATTACTAAGTGCGGCATTCCTTTGATAAAGATATTGTTAAAATGTTTTACTGCATACCTGTGATGCTTGGACAGCAGTCAACACTGCAACTCCGAAGAAAAGCATGAAATCCATTATCAGAAATGATATGGCGCCAGGGTGATGAGTAAGGACATGATTTATCCGTGCACGGAACGAACTTGGAGCAGTTGGATCAGATGTGATTCCTATAATATGCATTTGGCTTCCTCATAAAAATGGAAGAAAAACATGCAGCCAAGTAACTTATTTAATGGGGGAAATTAGTAAATACATACTTGAAATAGTCACAGCACCAGTAATCACCATTGCTGAGAATTCTAAGAGGAGAAACAAAAAGAAGTCCCATTTGTTTCTCTGCAATCACAAATTATTGTATTATGAATACAATGATGAAAAAGTATAATATGAAAGAATAAAAAGGGAAGGCTAAAGTCATGAGACTTAAAGCACCTTGCCAATACAATTTGACACCCATGGGCAGTGATGATCAAACTGCTCAACACAGCGGTCACAAGTTGAACAATGCTTTGAACGTTGAGGCCTTACAATCTAGTATTACATTTTGAAAAACGGCTTAATTAGAAATATTCAAATAGAAGATAATAAGGAACTGCCATTCTTTTTGTGAGAAATAAACATAAAAAAGAAGTGGCCAACTTGTAACAGAATCACCTTGCAAGTCGCACATAGCTGAGACCAATTCCCAGCAAGCAAAACAGGATCACTCAATTCCATCTTAAGTAGAGGCTCCTATACAAAAGATATGAAGATATAAGAATCTGAGAGTTTCTTGAGCTTAGAAAAAGTTCTACTTGAATACAAGAGACTGCCAAAAAAATCTTAAAAAATAAAAGAATATACTGATGGCATTGAAATACTTAACAAGACAAAGGGTTTCCCTTTCTCATATAATGTATTATAATATAAAGTTCACTTTTGTACATGCAGCAGCTACCTCTAAGGTCTTGTTTAATTAAGTTAATTTGTGGTAACAGCTCATAGCTATATGTAATTCAACGAATAAAGATAGAAAAAATGATAGCATGCCTAAATAAAAATTATTATAAGAAGCCTTGCACAAGGAAAAATTTATAAATAGAGAAACAAATAGCCAAAATGGATCGCAAGAAGTTAAAAAATCACTTCACCACTTTAACTAATATACCAGAAAGAAAGAAAATGATGCTACAATCCAATGGCCATGTCTGAGAAATTAAAGCTGCATGCTAATTCCACTAATGACTGTTTTTTTGTTTTTCTCTCTCTCACTCTCCATTCATTTCATTCTCCACACACACTAAATGATAGAGAGATTAAAAGAGAACAGAGGGACTAATCAATCCTGCCACACATCTTAATGGAAGGTAATCAGAAAAACATTGTCTGATAATGTGACTGCTGAAATCACAATGAAACCCATAGTATCCTAGATGTCCTACACACACACAAGAAGCAAGCCACTGAAGCGTAAGAAAACAGATTACTATGCAGCCTGTCAGTCACGCAACTGTCCTTACAGAACAAGCCTATAGTCACAATAACTTCAATAAAAGATTGGAAGAATAAAGTATAAGAAACATTTCTGACTATTTCTTTAAATTTTTGCCAAATCATTTTACAAGTATAAAAAATGACCCAAGGCAGACAGCTGAAGACAATAGGATAAATTCAGAATAATTCTTTTGGGGTTAAATCATGGACACAACTCTTTTTGTTGGCTAAGACCCTTCTTCCAGGAAATATGTTGAATTGGATTGTGAATTGGAAAATTGTAGTAAATATAATAATGTTTTTAATACAAAAGAAGAAAAACATACTTCATGCAAAGCTATTGTTGATAAAAGATGAACTAGAATTGATGGCCTAATACTGTACAAAGACATGTTGAAGCACAAAGAAACACATGATAGCATAAACCAACATAATCTAATGGTCCAAGGGGAAACAGTAATTTGCTAATATTATGTGCTTGCAACATTTATAATGCTAACTGAGAATTTAAGATTCCGCAACACAAGGAATAAAGGACATGCTGCCAGGTGTGGAACTTACATCATCTCTGACATTTTGTGAATCACGTACTTTCATGTTGATAAAACCCGGATCTTTCCTGTGGTCATAAGAAAGTATTGCATTAAAAAACAAGCACACAGTAAGAGAATGATTCATATTTGTACTGCCTGACATAGTATGCCATAAGAAAAGCTGTAACTCAAGGTGCTAAATGTAACACCCCAATCATAATACAAGATGATGCAAAACAGAATATGACTTCATAGAAGGTGCATATCCATAATGAATCAATACCTACCAGATTTTTAAGTGAGAAACCAAGGATTAGTAAGAAGTAACAGGCATGGCAAACACCACAAAGCTGTAATCAAAGGGATTTAGTAGGTTATAAGAGTAATAAGACTTTTTGCAATTCAACATTAAACTGTTGAGGCCACAAATTTTTAAGTATTAAAGGTGTTAAAAACATGTTAATTGGAGTTTTTGCATATTCATTTGTCAATTTTTTTTCTTTTATTACATAACATGTCTTGATAAAGACTACACTTGATCCACAAGGCTATCACCAACATGGGCATGTTGGAGATTTATTATACACAAGTTTAGCCTAGGATGTGACAATATTGTTTTATTCTTTCACAACTCCAATGAAGAAATTTATATTAAATGATTCAAATATGACAGTATGAATGACTAGCTGAAGTGGGTAACTCGAGGCTATTTCATGCCTTATTTGTGGCTTATATATGGATTTCAGTGACCAGATACACAAACATGAAGTCTGCTCATGCAGTGGAGACCAAGAAACTAAATATGAATCAGGAAGCCATAAATACAATCAAATATGCAGCAAGGTGGGCCAACTCATTTCTATTTATGATAAACTATCAAGGTTTTGGTATTTACTGTGTCTTATACTTAATAATCAGTAATTTAATGTTTGTGAAGCATTAATTGGATTGATTGTTCTATGATTATAGACTTATAGTACAACCAGAAGGCATTTTTCTATGGGGTAATAGACATACAAGGAATTAAATAAATGCCAGCTGTTCCTCAATGCACCTCGCATTTAAAATAGCTTTAATTTGTTAGAAAATTATTCAGTACAAATTATCCTTAAATATATTCAATTGGAAACCACAGATCCGCCACATGCCATAAAGGAGGATAATAAAGGCTACTATGAATTTGGTTGGCACTTGGCAAATAGTTGTTTATCGTTAACAGCTCATCCAACCAAGAAACAGCCCATTTCTGACATTTGATAGAAGATAGCACCACAAAAGCATTCTTTGAGCCTACTAGTGCAAATAAATAGCTTAAATATGCCCTACATTAGAAACCACAACTACACCAGATATCATACAGTCAGCCTTAATGTTCAACTCCAGAACTTAAAATAATTAAATAGAAAGAAAGCAAGAAAACATCTATCAGAGTAACCTAGATCAAGAAATCAATCCTAACAAATGATGCCACTGATGTAGTTCAGTTAATGCATTGATGAGGTTTAAAATGGCATACCTACTACATCTATAAAACATCACCAACCCAGTAGTTGCCGATAGAACTCCTAACCAAGCGAAAAAACCAGAGCCAGCTGTTAGGTTTGGGAAACTTGATGCTGCATCCATGAAGAAAGGGTAAACTCAATAAATAGTTCATTAGGAAAAAAAAGTTTATATGTGTCAATCCAAAAATAAAAACATAACTTAAAACTATATTTTTTACCTAAGACCACAGAATGTATATAAGTGACAAGCAGAATGATAATTACAATCCAGAGAGCAGGAGCAAGTCCTAATTTTGAAATTTTCCCAAGTGGGCTATTCCCATCGCACCGTTTGTCAAATAGTCTTCTGGCATTTCCCTGGAAGAACATGTTTACAAAGAAAAGAATCAGTATAAACTTTCAAGGAAGATGATTTCATTATTTAACATAACTTGCGTATGCAACAGAGGTGAAAGTAGGAACTGACGTGACCATATAAAGACCAGCATTCCTAAACTTAGACACCATCCAAATTCGAGACATGTTAATCTCAGACAGTACCAAATTCTGCATAACTAGAGGACGCTGTGACCTTTCTAACAGCAGCCTGAATGTTTCATACTTCTCTTAATGTTGTCACACAGGGAATTTTAATATTGAATATAAGCAGGAATTACATATTGTCAGGGAATAATGAAGTTCAAAATTGACTGGCATTTCATAATCCACCAATAAACCTTCTTATTGCAGCTCAACTAATTCTAGGGCCTTATACTTGGAATCCAAATCTATGTAAAAAACTCATTAAAAGTTATCACTGATAAAATACTAGTGCATTCATCACTACGCTTGAACTTTCTAAAGCAAGGTTTCATCCATTGTTACGTAGAGTTTCTGGAATAAATTAGCCCAAGAAATATCAAACTAAAAAAACCATATCATTGTTTGTAAAATATTCTAAGATGCTTGCCAATCTCTTTAGCCTTGGAGCTGGTTGCAGCCCCAAACCTGGCCAGCCAACTACTAAACAAAATTATATATGCTGAGATTAGCAATCATTCAGGCAAATTGTAGGCATCAAAAACCAAAACCAAAGATTATGAAATAAATGACCGAGTGTTCTATCGAGGAGGCCAGAATAGGATATTAAGTTGTTAGTTGTTTTAGTGAAAGAACACCTACGAGGAAAAAAGCAACTTGCCGATGATTTTTATCTGAAGCTAGCTGTGCTGGAGTAAACCCAGTGTTGTCTGTAACCATTAGGTCCTCCCTTTTACCCGCCTGAACTAACACTGTGCATGCCTCAAGATTCCCCCTGATAGCAGCCCAATGAAGAGGAGTACAACCTGAAAAATGATACACAAGTTACAAATATATTCTTAGTTTTCCACAGTAGAAACCAAAGCTAAAAATTAAAAAGATTGTCATTAAAACAAGATAATACCCTCTTTATCTTGTCGGCCCCTATAGGCATCCAGAAATAACAGAAGACGTATGCTATCAGCAAATCCTTTGTAGGCAGCCCTGCAAACCCGTAAAAGTGAAGGATCAGTTGACAGAACAATCACTGGAGAAGATATATTCAATTTCTGAAAAAAAGATTGAAAAATATCTGCTCAAGATGTTTTTGTAATCATCAGATGGAAGATGGCAGAAGCATGGCAAAGCCACAAACTGTAAGACAACAAAAATAGGATAATGCAATGGCCAAACAAGCCGACCAGATTGGAAGATATTACATAAAGAGGCAGAGGCTCATACCAGTGGAGAGGGCTCCTTCCATCATTATCAGGGACATCAGGATCGGCATTCCATTTTGTCACAATATGATAAAGGAAAGTTGTCTGGCCATACTGAGCTGCAACATGTGTGGTCTGCAATAACATTGAGAATGATCAAAGGACAGACCTCACAACAAACTTTTTAAGAACACAACTAACGCAACAATATCAATCAAGACAAACATATGCACCATCAAGTTGATAACAAATGACACTAAATTGGTAATGTTTTCAAGGGACACAACCAATTAACATAACATTCTTAGATCATACTTGCATAGGGTTGTCCAAATAATCAAACTGCTCACAAGCAGCCTGTGTTCAGCTCAAATTAACCTTGAGCTCTTCCTATTAGTTGGGCTTGAATTTAATTTCTAGCCATGCTTGAAAATAAACTTCCTTGTTCAAGCCCAACTAGGATACCCTTAGTTTAATTTTTACAACTGTTTAGTTATACTTTGACATAAGATCCTATAAAAATAAGGAACCTTATAAAGTCAGGCAGCATGATTGGAAGGTTTAGGTGCAAACTATTTTCCAATAACAACTTAATAACAACCATAAGTGCAATATTTGGGTCTTAAATGTTATCTACTAGATTTGACTTGAGCTTTCTCCATCTAATCAATTATTCAAATTGAACTCAAGCCAAGCACGTGTAACTTGGGGCTCAGCTCAATTTTGCTTTATTGGGGTTCATTCAACTCGACTTTGCTTCCTATTACACTATTTGCAAATTTGATTCAAGCCAAGCTTCAATAGATAACTCAAGTTTACTACTATCAAGGTGCTTTGAATTCAATTAAACCAAACTCAAGCCAATCAAGATCAGTGTGCTTAGAGCTTTACATACACAATGATAAACATGAATCACAAGAAAGACTTCAGTCATAGTACCACAAAATCATCTAAGTTAGCAGAAAAAAACTTCCAGTTACAAACTGATTTTAGAATCAGTGCCATCGTAAATTGGCTTACACTAAGCCTAGAAAATTGTTAAAGTTAAACCTACAAAAGAAAAGAGGATGACAAGTTTCCAGGAAACAAGGGGATATATGACTAGACCTAGTTGATTGAGTCATTGAACTATAACAAAGCAAGTTCTTCTTGATGATTTTACTCATAAAATTACTAAAATTGAAAACTTTAATTTGAAAATAGCTCATATAGAAGTATCCCAAGAAAATATAGAATTATCCCAAGATAATATACAGCAATAAAATTTCTGGCACAACACGCATGATAAATACAAGTGGCCGCATAGTCAAGACGACTCATGGATGATGGCATTGGTCTAGCCCAAATTGAAAACAAGATAAACATTACTCAAATCAAAACGCTGTTAATGCATCATTAATAGTTAAAGCAAATAAAAAGCAAAGTAAACTGAATTGCATGCTCCAAACCTGATAACCATACATGTCCGCAGCATCCACACGAGCACCCTCTTTTAGCAAAAGCTCAGCAACCTGGATATGACCACGCACAGCACTCCAGTGGAGTGCCGTCTGCGCGGTGTGATCTGTGGCATTCACATCTCCTCCATGCTGTTAAAAAAAAATACAATAAAATCACCATTTCAACACAGACCTAACAAATAGACATGAATCCCACAAAAAAGATGAAAAACTATAAAGAAAAACATCAGGACCTGTCTTACTAAGTCCACTACGGAAGCAAGAAAGAATGTGAAGACCATTAAATATGCTCTTGGAGATTGAACAAAGGAACAAAAAGACAGACGTTCCAAAGAAGACACACACAAAAGTTCATAACTCTAGAACTGAAGACATCATAAACTAATAGTTGGTGAAGACATTGAATTACAAAAGATTACCATGACATACACTAAAAAGAACTACGAGACAAACTAAATAATAAAAAAATAAAAAAACAAAACCTATGAAACCATTCCACCAATCAAACAATAATTGATAAAAGGAGGCTACACCCGTTGCATAGAAAACGTAAATAATCATTATTTTCCAACAAACAAAACACATCAAGCAAAAGTGATCCAAAGATCAAATTTTCACACGGATACATGACAACAAACAGTATCAAACTCCGCTAAAAACCACAAAAAGCAACAAAATCACTCGATTTTCCGAGAAAAGAAACATAAAATTATCAAAGCCCCCAAAGAAATCAAGCCACAAAAAAGTAATAACGAAAAAGGAGAAAAGGAAAAACCTCGATGATGTACTGCGCGGCGGCAGTGCGGTTATTAAGAGCAGCCCACTGGAGGGCGTAGTATCCGGAGCCATCAGGCTCGGAGACGGAGCAGCCCTCGGTTTCCACAAGGCGCTGGAGCTTCTCAAGGTCACCGTAAGCCGCGGCCGTGTAGACATCATTCTTCAACTCCTCTTCTGATGGGGCGGAGGCGACGGGGCCCTCATCGACGACCTCGATCTCGGAGGCCATCGGAGACTAGGAGAGGAGAAGCCCGATCCAGCGACGCGGACGCGGGAGAAGAAGAAGAAGAAGAAGAAGAAGACCAACGAGTAATGAAATATCGAGAGAGAAAGAAAGGGATTTTGGGGGAAGCTGACAAAGGTTGACCGTGGGGACATTTTGGGAAGAAAAGGTAAAAAATTGGGGGAAAGAATATAAAAATTTGGGGGATTTTTATTTATTTATTTATTAGTATTATTATAAACAAAAATTAAAAATCATGGTAAATGTTTGAAAGTATATATATATATATATATATATAGGAAAAACATCATCTAAGTAAGTCCCTAGATTTGAAATTTAGGGATGTTTTTAAATCTAGGTTCGCCGATCATCATCTCGATGGTTGATTGCTTACATAAACATCGTACATCTTTTTATCGCTCACGATCATCAGTACAACACCGTGAAACGCGGTTTCTACCGTTTTCATAATGATAAGAGCCCATCGATTACTATCCATCGCATTTCTTATGGACATCCCTAGATTTGAAATCTATGGACGTCCCTAGATGATGGGTCCTCATATATATATATATATATATACTGGGAAATGGTAATTTAAGGGTATTCCTAAGTTACTGTTCTCTAGGGACTTTTTACTCACAGCCGTTTGATCATTTATATAAGTACAGTACATTTTTTACTTTTCATGATTGTAGAACGCGTTTTCTACTGTTTATGATGATCATAGAATAACAGTTTTTACCAGTCTTTATATATATATTGAAGGACCAAAAGGCTCATAAAATAACGGTTTTTGATTCCACGGTAAAAATGAAGGGTGACCCCCAATTCTTAAATTCTTCTCTATGGTACCAGTTGTTGTTTCATTAAATTTGCTCGTTATGGATTGGTACCAAGATCGAGTCCTAGGCAAGCGGATCTAATTTTAACAGCCGGCACAGTAACAATGAAAATGGCTCCTTCTTTAGTGAGATTATATGAACCAAAATATGTTATTGCAACATTCAAAAATCTCAAGTTCAAGATTTGGAAGAAGTGGAGTGCAAGCTTGCAATCCAAACTCCACGTCCTTAATTAAGGGTGTGCAGGCTGGATGATCGATCTTTAGGCCTGTGCATATGCCCTTGACACGTGGGTTGTTCACATTTTGTCAATGGAAAATACTTCAAGAAGTCATGCGGAAGCATCCTATATTGTTGAATAAAGTGCCCACTTTGCATAGATTGGGTATACAAGCATACCAACCCATTTTTAGTAGAGGAACATATTATTTGTTTACATCCATTAATTTGTAGAGGCTTCAATGCAAACTTTGATGGGGATCAAATGGGTTCTCATATGAATCTCTTTGTCTCCCATATGAATCTCTTGTCTCTAGCTACTTGAGATTTCGTACCAACCCAAGATATGCTAATTTGGCTCGATCGAGAATGGTTGAGATATTTTTTATATGCATGTTCATATATTTATAATCTATGAATGTTGCTACAGACCGTTGGATTTCAATCCAATGGTTCTACTACTATGTTATAAATAAACTCTATTTCTATTAAACCTAAAAACTTAATCTAAAACTAAACAAACCCTACTAACCCTTAATTAGTACACATTGTAGCATTTTAATAATTAATAATTACTGTGCTCAACTGCAGCAATTGATGTTTCTTCATATACAAACCCTACTAACCCTTAATTAGTACACATTGTAGCATTTTAATAATTAATAATTACTGTGCTCAACTGCAGCAATTGATGTTTCTTCATATAATATATATATATATATATATATATATATATATATATATATATATATATATATATTTGGGTGTATTTTGGGAAGAAAAAATGATTTTAGGAATGAATGAAAATTTTGGGTGAAGGGATGATATGTTGAGGGTTTTTTATTTATTTATTTATTTATGATGATCATAAAACAAAATAAATAACATTTTATTGTATTTTTTTTTTAAATGAAGAAAAAAATACCACGGGTATGTTTTGTAAATAAAAGAAATTTTGGGGATGTAGAAGTGATATATTGGGGATTTATTTTATTTATTATGATCATAAAATAAAATATAAAAAAATTTATTGGTAACTATTTTAAAATGTAAAATGTATATGTATAAATATATGTATGCTCAAAATAAACAAGAATTTCTTCTTACTTATGTCTCTCCTTTTCTTTGAATACTTAACATATTTAGTTTTTACTTAATTAATTTGTTACATAATTTTATTTTTTATTTTTTAAATTTATCTTTCTATCATCTTTTGATTTATTATTATTAATTTCTTTTTGTATATTATTCCAAAGTGTATTAAAGAAATTGATAAATACAAGAGAGCAATGTTGATTAGAACACTTGGAATGAACGGATTGATAATGATGTATGACTTGAATTTAATTGAACTTTTTCTCAACATTTTGGATGCTTCTTTGGACCCTTCTTTTTGCCACTATTCTGCCGGAATTATACTTTTATATTATTTTATTTTAATTTTATATTTATCCATAATTACATTTATATAAACATATCAATTTAAAAAATTAACAAAAAAAAACCTATAAAATTTAGTTTATTCTTCATCACAAAAGTGAATGATAGATAAATTACATCTAAATAAACTTCATCTCAAGATATATATATATATATATATGGGAAAAATTATTTTATTTTAACCTCCTATATTTGGTTATATTTAGCAGGAAAAATAAGAAAAAAGTTCTTATAGATAATTATATATACACACACACACACATATATATACTTTTGCTGGTTTTATCATGGTATGCAAAAAAATATAAATTTTATGGGTATGTATTTGCAATCATACCCTAATTAAATGGCCTAAAATAATTCAGAATTTTAAGAATAAACATAATGTGTAATTATAATTCAAAATTCAGTAAATGAAAGTGAAATCAAGAGGATTTTTCATCAAATGATCCAGAGACACATTATAAGAAACCATTCAAGTAATCCAAATCAATGAAGACAAAGAACAATTAGTGAAATAAGGAGTTCCTTAACTTGGATTTAAAAGTTTAGATTATATAATTGCCAGTATTCAACAGAAAAGAAAGTAATCTTGACAATAAAAAAAAAATAAGACGTCGATAAGTAGTAGTTCTGAGGAATATTCAATGAAGAGTTGATGCATGACAAGATAAAAATTGTTCAAGTTGACTGATTAAAGATGAAATCGATATTCGAAGTAATTAACACCAAATTATTACCTTTTTAAATAGTCAAGATTCATCCTGTTCATTGCTGCAAATCAATCACAGGTTCATGAAACACAACAACGTGACATATATATCCTGTTCCTGCAAATGAGATGTTTGGAGTTCATGCATTAATGATTAATGCATGACAAGATAAATGAAATAAGTAATTAAGACGATGAAAAGATGAAAAGACAAAGTATGATCACCTTCTTTTCCAATCAAGACTCATCCTGTTTTTTTGTTGCAAAACAAACAATGATCCATGGACACAACTCCCTCAAGTAGTAACAAATAGCATTATGTTTATGCAGTAATTGCATTCAAAGGTTTGATAAAGATTCAAGATATCAATGCATAACAAGATATAACTTGTGATTGAAGATAAAAATGACTGATGAAAATAATAACCGACTCCATCTAATAGGATGGCAACTAGAAGGCTCAATAACGGCTTTATTTTCTAGTCCTGTTCATCATAATTCATCAAAAAATAACTCACATAGTATTATATTTATCCATTATTTAGTGTTAAATCACAATGTGGAGATAAGTAGTTTTTCAGATACAGCTTGTTCCTGCAACTAATAAATTGATAAAGCTGATCCAACGAATCGTATAGTAAGCATATTTGATTTAGTTTTTACTGAACCTGGGAATGATATTGAAGGCTTATTTTTTGCCTTCCACAAAATAATCAACAAAAGGAAACATGTTTATAAAATGCAGAAACACAAATAGATCATTAATGGAGAGCAGGAACTATTTGAACATGAAAGAAAATTTGGCATGGAGATATATGCACTGCTTGCTGGCTGTTTAGAAGTGTCATTTTTTATTCATAGAGTTAAGAAATTTTACTGATAATAAAAACATTCTTCCCATCTATTATTAATGTCATTTAGGGCGTAACAGCCATCTAACTATAATGAATGCCATAAAGCAGCAATGATACCAAACATAAGAATGCTATTTCTAGAATACAGGAGGAAGGGGAACAAGCAACAGTTTGTGGTGGAACTCAGAGAATAAGAGCGAACAAATGCAAAATGCTTGATGGGATATTATGAAACATATCTCTTTAAAGTGCATACCATGTAATTATTCAAGCGCATAACCATTGGATGCACCGATGTTATTGAATGTATACATAATCCACAATCTAGCTTTGTTGTTCATTGAGATTCATAATTATAAAATTATCAAAATGTGAAAATAATGACCAAATGGCTGCATAGAATGCTGGGTCGTTAGTTTTATCCCTTTTCACATGACCACATAAGGAAACCTACATACCTTTTGCATGCTTAAGAATTGAGAGAGAAATCTGTCATCATGTCCCATGAAATATGATTGCAATGGACTAATAAACCATGAAAATGGAAAAAAATTTTCAGGGAACTAATACAATTGAGGAACCAAAAGCAAACAATGCTTCCAGGCCTCTCAGAGAATGGAGGAAAAAAAAAACAGAGATCCTAGATTTCTTTCAAAGATTATAAGACCAGGCTATAAGGAATATGGAAGATTTTGTTGCTTATAGTTCTTTCAGATAAAACATATTTGCCAGGCTACTAAAATAGGAGAATGGCCACCATTGTTTGACCTGCAAAACAAACTCCAACGTCTCACAGTAACATACCATTTCTCTGGATCAAATTCTGTGAATAATTCACATATTCATGAACCTTTCAAAGCATAGTAATCAGCCAAACAAGCAACCAACATTCATTAGATTTCATAACATTTATATTGGCAATCAAAGAAACCACATCAATTCAAACCACTTGAAAGTTCATTCTCAATGAAATCACAAGCATATCAAAGAGATTATTTCAATGTTACGAGAGAAAAGAAGCTAAGTGATTGACTCACTCATGGCAAGAGCTTGCCAGCACGAAACACCGCATACTTGGAAGCCTGCGCATACTCATACGGCACTTCAATGTCCTTCAAGAACTTCTCCAGCAGCTCCTTAGCCCTCTCCGGATCAGCAGTCTCGCACTCCAGCTCATAGTTTGTCCCAAACTCAAACTGAGTCTCATCCAGCTCAAGCACAAGCCCCTCCTCCCACCCATACACAGACCTAACATTCTTAAACCCACCAAAACAAACAAAAGCTCCCACCTTTCCTCCATCCCCCTTCATCCCAAGCTCATCCACAACCTTTTTCATGATACACGAAGTGCTAGCAAGATCAGCGAGCCGCCAAGGCTCGGCAGCGCAGGCTCTGCCAAGCGTGGGCTCAATATCCTCCTCCTCCTCCTCAACCCGGCTAACACCGCCGGAAAGCTGAGCACGGGCCTTGAGCGACAGCACGCAACGGGTATCACCATCGTAGAAGCGAAGACGAAGGACTGCAAACCGAGAGGAGAGCTCCCCAGCGGCTCCATCAAAGAAAAGGTTATCCTGAAGATGCGTGCGGAGATGGCGAGGAGCCAGAGCCTCAGAGAGGCGCTGATGAGCAGCGGCATCAGGGAGACGGAGCTTGACCTCGACCTCCATCAAAGCCCAATCCGGTGCGATTTCGACGCCGGATCGAGTGGTTCAAGGCGATCGAGGAGGAGATTCGCGGGTTTAGGGTTAGGGTTTTGGAGAGGGTTAGGGTTAGGGTTAGGGTTAGGGTTTTGGGATCGAAGACGAACGAGTTCTTCGAGCTCGTCTTTGTCTTCGGATTTCACTTCGATCTTCGTCGGCTTCCGACGAATCATTGCTTTTCAGCGACACTCGAGATTTTTGTGAACGAATATGAGCTCTATAATGAGTGTTATTTGTGTTTAACCCCTTAAAACTTTTCATTATTTATAATAAGTTTCCTGAGTTTTTTTTTTAATTTTTATTTTTTATGAGAGAAGTATATGTATATATATATATAAAAAAATCAATGGGTCATTTGCGTAAGGTTCTCAATTTGAGAGGTTCCGAGATTAAAACCTATGCAAGGCAAGAGTGAGATATTGTTGAGTTTGTGAATGCGCTCCATATCTGTATCTGTTCCTGACTTAAATTTTAAATAAGGGTGTTTGTCAATGTCAATATATATATATATATATATATATAAGTATAAAATTTTTGGGGTTTTTTTTTAAATATAGACAAAGATTTTTTTTTTCAATTATATTATGTGGTTTTTCATACTTGTAAAAAAAAATCACTAATTTACATGGACAAAATTATCATTTTATATAAAAAAACGGATTTATATAAAATAATTTTTTTTAGTTTATTAATTTTTTAAAAAATTTATTAGAAAATAGCTTTTCATATGAATGTACAATTTTGTGCTGCTAAAAAGTAAAAACTAACATGTTTTTATTTTTTTTTATAAATTTTAAAAACAACACGAATAGGAAAAAAAAAATCTATGTTGTTATTTTATAAAATTTGAAAACCACAAAAGTTTTTTTTATTTTTTTTACATAACCATGGGGATAAAAAGTATATTTTCATATTTCCCAAGTTTTTTTTTATTTTACATATAAACCCTCTGAAATTTTGAAATACTATCATTAAGTGCCAGTGTGCCACTTGAATTTACGGTTGGGCGGTATTATAATGAGTATTATTTGCATTTATCCGTTTTTTATTTTCATTATTTCTATTAAACTTTTTTAGGCATTTTGCTGATTTAACCCTGACGAATAGTATATTTTCATTTTTTTTTTTGGAAAAAAGGTATATTTTCATATTCGATTATTTTTGTTTATTTTGCATATGTATACCCAATGAAATTTTCGCCGGTAATCAGGACCATTATAAAAAAAGTTTCTGTTATTTCTCATTGATTATTTTTATTGCCCTTATAACCTTAGAAAATATAATTTTGTGTTTTCGATAAATGGTGAAATATAATATTTTTTATGACATTCACTTATTCATTTTCAAACATTTAATCCCTCTAGTCGATTTTTACTTGTTTATTTAGAAAATTTGTGAAGTATTAAATATTATTTTTTTAAATTTACCCAATTTAATGTCCTTCTATAATTTCCAATAATTATATTCAAACCACACATTTTTTTAAAGACATATACTAAATAAAGATAGATTTAGAAAGTTAATATAACTTTTTATAAAATTTATACTATCAAATAACTTCAATCAATTTATTTAATCCAAATGAATTAAATAAAATAGACAAGTAAAAAAGATCAGAGAAGTGAGAGTAATATTTAATTATGTGATTTTTTTTAATTTCAAATTTATAGCATTTATAAAATAAATAAACTCCTATGGTGAAAATATTGGTTGATATAATTATTATATTTATAATTATAAAAATTATTATTTTAGAACTATAAAAATACTGAACGTTAAAAATTAGCATCTAAAAGTTATGGTATGTCTACAAAATTCAAAACATAAACTAAATTTTTTTTTTTGAAATTTGAATTATTGAAATCAGGGGCGAATCCGTAAAAAATGATGTTTGCGTGGTGTATACGCAAATAGTTAACTACTACTTTATATAGGGGTATATACGCAAAGTTCCATTTCAAAAGCTCTCTCGTTCGCGCTCCCGCTTCTCAGAACCCGCCTTCGATTTCCAGCTCGATTTCGATCTCTCCAAGCGATTTGAGATCAAAAAGCTTTCCTCTTTTCTTCATTTCTCGAAGGATTTCAAGCTGTTGGCCGTTTCCTTTTTGCTTTCTTTCTTGGTTTCTCTTTGATTTTTTTTTGCAGGGTGAGGGATGTCGGCTTCTAGGGCTTTGTTCTGGGATTCAGGGAGGAACCGACGGCGTGAGGTATGGTTTCAATTTTCTTTAATTTTCATCTTATTTCTGTTTTAAAATTGTCAAAAGATTGGTTTTTTTGTGAAAGTTCCTAGTGTGGAAATGTATGATGGATCCTTTTTTTAAAAAAAAGATTTGGTTTTATGGATGTAGGTTGATTGGTTTGCGTTGATTTCATCTTCCTTCATCTTCTTGTTTTGAAAAGTTCCTTTTTTTATATATAATTCTACTCGCTTCAGTACCGCCCTCAGTCTTTTACTTCTATGCTCTTTTCTTGATGATGAATTTTTATTTAGGTTTTAGTGTTTTGCTTCAAGTTTCGGTATTATCACATCACAGACGTTCAAGTTCTTAGTACCAATTTCTCTGTATCCTATGGAGAGTTTTTGGTTTTTTCTACAAATTTTCCTTTTGTGTCACTTTAGGTCATTCTAAATATTTTTTTTGGTTGTGTTTTTGGTCCTCAGAATACTCACCGTGCCTCCAATTTACTTTAATTTTCATCTGATTTTCAATTTTAAAACTGTAAAAGATGGGATTTTTTTTCCGAATTTCCTATTGTGAAATTGTAGAATGAACTGGTTTTTGCTGAAATGGTGAAAAGATTTTATCAGATCTTTCTTCATCTTCTTCTTGTTTTGGAAAGGTTCCTTTTTTTTTTCAATAATTTCTGTTTTCTTCATGACCACCATCACTTTTTTACTTCTTTGCTGTTCTCTATAATGGTGGATCTTTATCTTGGGTCTAGGGTTTTTGAGTTTTCAAGCTTTAGCGCTATTATAACACAAACCCTTAAGCTTCATAGTACGATTTACTCTGTATCCTATGCACTGGTTTTGCTTAATTTCCCACAATTTCCTGTCTTTTCACTCTAAACCATTAAATGTTTTGAGATCACATTTTCAGTCTTCTCTTTATTGACTTGTGCCTCTGCATTGTTCTAATTCAGCACAGTTTCATTTTAAGCAACTATTTTATCTAGAGGCTTGACTGTTCAAATCATCCAAATTTTGTGAAGGTTTGCATGTATTTTCCTTTGACTTATGCTTGATATAAATTTTTTTCTCTGATAGTATGACAGGTTCATCCATGTGATGTCCAGAAGCGATTTGGATTTGGCAAATTATTGGCTAATGGAAGCACGGAAATATGAGAACTCAACGATTGAATCTCCTTATAAGAGACGCTTGAAGGAGTGTGTTTTTGAGGGGAGAACTCGTGTCCTTTCCAACAAGTCACCCCCTCAAGTTCAGCATGACTGTCTTTCACTCAAGGCCGTTAACCCGAAGAGGCAAATTCCAAAGGTTACAATACTTTCTTCTTATTCTCTTCCTGCTATAAGATATGATCAGAACTCTGGTTATTAATTCTTTTGTTAGTGACTCTCATTTCATCGGTACTTCCTTAGGCTGCTGATTTTATACTCGATGCTCCTGATATTCTGGATGATTACTATGTAAATCTTCTGGATTGGAGTAGTAGCAACATTTTGGCAGTTGCTCTTGATAAGACAGTATACTTGTGGAATGAATCTGATGGCTCCACCACTGAACTTTCAACATTTGATAGCTCTGTCACCAGTGTTAGCTGGTCGCATGATGGGCGGAGACTGGCTGTGGGCTTGCACAAGGCTGAGGTTCAATTATGGGACTTGGAATCTCATTGTCTGGTTAGTATCCTTTTTTATATTTCACCATAATTTTAGTAACATACCTTTTATTTGAGTTTTGGAGAGAGTTTGTTTAATTTTTCTCTTGGGGTGGTTTGTGTATCCTGTCTTGTTCCTGCAGTTTAGGAAATTGCAAGGAGTGCACAATTCCAGAGTTGGATCCATTGCTTGGAACAACCATATTCTGTCAACAGCAGGAAAGAAGATAGTGAATTTCGACACAAGGGCTGAACCCCGTGCTTTTCAGACTTGTCAAGGGCATCGAGGAAGATTATGTGGACTGAAGTGGTCTCCATCAGGTCGGCAATTGGCTAGTGGGGGAGACGATGGACTTGTGTGCATATGGGAGCTCTCAATGGCTTCCAGTAATCGATGGCTTCATAGATATAACAACCACAAAGGCAGCGCTAAAGCCTTATGCTGGAGCCCTGTGCGCGGTAATTTGCTTGCTTCTACTGGAGGTGACAGTGATCAATGTATCTTAGTCCGGAACACAAGCACTTGCGAAGTGCTCAGCATGGTGAATACCGGTTGTCAGATTAATGAAATTCTTTGGAGTATTGACGGAAAGGAACTCTTGAGTTCCCATGGCTCCTATGACAATCAACTTATGTTATGGAATTATCCATCAATGACCAAGATTACAGATATTCCTGGTCATTCCACACGGATATTGTTCATGGCTCAGGTTCGAAGCAACTTTCTTCTCTGTTCTTTTTCAGTGCTATTTCTATGCCATTATACAATTACTTGCTACACTGTCATTTTAGTAACTGAATTGTGTTATTTTGCCATTTTAGAGTTCAGATGGGAGCACAGTTGCAACTGCAGGAGCAGATGAATATTTAAAGATTTGGAAGAATGTTTTGCCTAAACATTCTACCAAGACTTCTCAGCCCTTTGCCAATGTGAATCTCATCCGGTAAAAGAGTAAATCGGAACTTGTGGTAAGTCAGGTATTGTTAACACTCTGTTCTTCGTTGTTCCGGGGCCTCTTGCTTTCTATTTATTACTCTTGCCAAAACCTTTTATCCATTTGGTCTCAGTCTCTTGACATCAACAGCTTCCAGGTATGTCTATTCCACCTTTAGTATTCTCTTTTGAACTCTCATTCACAAGGTAGTAGAGTTATTTTCAAAGACATGTTTCTATAAACATAGATTTTGCATTTAAAAAATACTTATTATCTTGAGCATGGAGATAATCATGCAGTCTTCTGAATTCGGCTTTATAATTTTGATTTATATGCCTTAATTTCTGTTACATGCCTCTGACAATACTTATTTTCTTTCACCTTTTTCATATATATAGTTAAAGCTTTTAAAATGATGATTATTTGAAAATCTGAATCTTAATTGATACAATCATTCTCTGCAAGACTAAGGGTGACATTCATGACTTGGAATTGGGTTTATATAAGCTCAATTTTGACAGATTACAATTCATCTTAGATTACATATAAATTAACATTTGTCCAGACTTGATCTATAAATCTCATGGAAATATTTTAATTGCTGTTTGTATCATAGAAATATTTCATTCATGTTTGCTTGTCACTTGTCAATATTTCATTAGACAAGGGTTTCACTTGATGATTTTGTTTCTTGCGAGGATCAAAATGACCGGCTTTGCATCCAAAGGACCAAGACCGTTCACTAGCTGAGAAACAAAGCATTGGAATGATCGATTCGAGGACTCACACCAACTACAAGAGCAGCATCAAGGTACAATTTTCTTTTCCAGTTGATATGGTTTGCATTTTGGTTGCTATAAGAAAAATTTTTCTTTAGATATGTATATATATATATATATAAACAGGAATATGAATTCGTTCCAAATTGGCTGTATATTTGTTGTACCTTATATATTTTATTGCCATATGGACACTAGTATTGGATTTACTTTTATCGATCTATCAATGAAGCCTAGGCAACAAACACGCGCAGATATAGTTATCAGGCACAAATTTGTAAATAAATCCATTCAATTTTTAAGTAGTAGAATGCACTCTTGAAGCCAAAAACTCACTTCATATCTCAAATCATTAGCACTTCATTTTTCTTCTTCTTTATCAACCTTCCATGCCTCAATGTTCTTGTTATATCATGAGCAAAAGGTGTTGATGCTTCAGACTCTTAAACTAAAACTTAATTTTTCACATATTCTCATCTCAATTGTATTCTTCTGCAGTTCAATTAGCATTGCATGTATCTAGACATACATAAATTTCATTCCTACTTGCTTTATTCTGTGTATAGTTTTTCACTCTTGTTTCAATTCTTGCGAGGATCAAACTGGCCAGCTTTGCATCCAAAGGACAAAGACTGTTCACTCACTGAGGAAGAAAGCATTGGAATGATCGATTCGAGGACTCTCACCAACTACAAGAGCAGCATCAAGGTTCAATTTTCTTTTCCAGTTGATATGGTTTGAAATTTGGTTGCTATAAGAAATATTCTTCTTTTTTACTGATAAAAATTAATCTCATCTGGTACATTCTACATATATATATATATATATATAAACAGGAATACGAATTCATCCCTAATTGGCTGTATGTTTGTTGTACCTTGTATATTTTATTTACATATGGACATTAGTTTTGGATTTACTTTTATCGATCTATCAATGAAGCCTAGGCAACAAACACACTCAGATATAATTAACGGACACAAATTTGTAATCCATTCAATTTGCAAGTGTTAGAATGCACTCTTCAAGCCAAAAACTCTTAACTAAAACTCAATTTTTCACATATTCTCATCTCAATTGTATTCTTCTGCAGTTTAATAAGCATTTTATGTGTCTAGATATTTATAAATTTCATTCCTAATTGCTTTATTCTGTGTATAGTTTGTCACTCTTGTTTCAATTCCGCTCGCTTTAAAATTTATCTTCTGATGACATTTAGAGTGAAATAACCCACTCCAATCTATCGAACATAAGTTTTCGATTTTTTTTCTAATGGACTGTTGCAATATCTGTGATTAATTAACTGTTGTTCTGTTTTTTCTTGTGGACTATATATATATATATATATATATGTATGTATTTATGTATATCATATTTCAATCATAATCTTTGATGTGTTACAACAGGTGTATATCTGTTGAGAATGGAATTTTTCTTTTCAATATTCTGGTATTTTTTTATTATATATATATATATATTACTTTTATAACATTTAAAAATATTGTTTTGCAGGGAGGCTGAGATTCACTTTGCTCCTGAAAATGTTTCTGATTCAACTTCATCAAGTTTTGGTGCTGACCACAAAATGCAGAAATGATTTTTTTATTTTCCATGGTACATTTTTCTTGTATGTATTAACTTTTGAAACAAATTCACATTTACAATTATTTGCTATGTTTTTAAATAAAATTCACAGATTTTATTTATTTGTTCAAACAAAGTTGTAATTTTGATTTCACTGAGCATTCATTTCTTTACAAAGGTACAGCAAATTACATCTCCATCTTTGCATCTACTTTTGACAGTCTCACTAATCTTGTCAGATAACAAAAAAATATATATCATCGGAAGAATTTCTTGAAGCAATCGGCCATTGTCGGCGAACAATTTATAAATGATGTCTGCCGAAAAAACCTAGCAAGATCTTCAATCACTCTTTGAAAAGCTTTGAGGTTTACTGCTTGCAAAGGTCAACCATACAGCAGTGCCGGTTAAGTAAAAGAAGATTGACGGCACAAACAATGATAACTGCATCAAAGAAACTGATTGTTTATGTGCTGAAATTCGGAGTCAATGAAACCCGGAAATAAGTTTATCTTAATTTATTGCTTACACTCCATGAATGAGTCGAGTCAAGAATATATCCCGTGAGAGCAACACCGATAATTCCTGGTACTGCTCCAATTGTGTTTGTGATGCCCTGTGCAAAGAAAATAAAACCATAGCGATACCAATTTTCAACCGAACTTCTAAAGTAATGCATAAACGATAACTAGGAAGACGAAAGACATACCAAAAGTATACTTGCATATTCAGGAGATATGTCTTGATGAGTGCAATACAGTCCTGCAGTACGATGATACATTTAAATAAATATTGGAACAAAACTTTTCGTGTGTGTGTATTATGACTTGGGTGAAGTTTGAAGTGGCACCTGATAAGGCGAAGCTTGAGAGAGCTAAACCACCACTGAGAATTAATACGATTTCCCAAGGTGGTAGACCGAGATCCAAAGAGGAAAGAATCATGCACGTTGCAGGAGATAAAAAGGCGATTGTTTGGCAAAGTTTTCGAACCTGGATACCCGAACAGTTGAATGATTACAAGGTTGATGTGGGCTGATTGCGAAAAACTTATGAAATTTATCGGAAAGGGTATTGCACTTACTGTTGTTGTTTCAACTCCATTTGAGATCAAATTGTCAGCAAAAGGTGCCGCAATGGAAGTGACAAGAATTGATCCTAATGAAGGGATAATAGAGACCTATAAGGAAGTCATAAGAAGAAGAATATATAAATAAAAAAAATGAAAAGGGTGGTGTAAATGCTATAGAAGTTGGATCTTCTTGATTTAATAACCTATCATGTAAATTCATAGTGTCATTGTGTCAATGATGATAGATAACATATATCCACAAACATGGAAAAAAAAATTGAAGATGCTATAATATAATGGTTCAATGGAGATATCTGCATTTTTCTTCTTCATATCATTTCTCAGAAAAATGGCACACTGAAACAAAATAACAAGCACTCATTCTCAAATCTATCTTGAAAACATGAAAGTGATGGTTGAGAAAGATTACCCATGCAGCCTCTGTCAGGTTTAGGTTGAGCTCCTCGCTGCATTTACGACAGGACAGATTCAGTTTAGATGTGATCATCTAAAAATAAATGACATATTTGTGGTTGCAAAAGGAACTATTATTGGTGTAGAAATCTTGGAAATACGAATTTCCAGATTATAAAAAGGAAAAGTTGTATGATCTGAAAACTATAAAATTTTTAGTCATACCATTTGTAGGAACCTTGGAAATAAAGTGTTTCTGTGATACTTAGTCTCACTCAATATTTTCGTAATGCACTTTTTGTCAGATTATGAGTTTATTATCTCAAAATGAACTTGCAGATCCACTGTGTTCTTCAGAAAGTAAATGACCAGCAATATAGAGTCAAATCATTAGAGAATAAATCCATGATGTTCGCATAAAATTTTGCTCAAAGCTCCTTGAACAATATACAGTGACTGATCATTTGAAGTTATATACAAGGATTTACAGGTTTTGCTTCTTTGGGATTCTAATGATTAGCTACTTTAGAACATAATTCTTCTCATGTGATGTTGAGTTCTGATAAAACTAATGACTGATGAAAGTTGGCAACACAATATTGTCAACTAGAAAAATATAAAAAAAGCACATGGAAGTGTTTTACCTGAAAAAAGTAGGGAGCCAAGATAAGCATGTGTAATGGCCCCAACTACCACAAAAATGGGCATATATCATTGCCCATACCGCTGGGCTTTTGAAAAATGCTTTCCATGGTACACTCTGTAAATATCGAGCTAATTAAAATGCAAGAAGTAAAAGGTGAGCCGCATTAAATAACTTTATTATGCTGGCAAATGCATTATATAAAATCACATGACTACACAGAAATGCCCACGATACATCGAATGGCTTGTTCCTTAGTTCTTTTTTGTGTTCAAGTAATACTTCATAAGCATAACTTAAATCTATGAATTACTTTATAAACAAGGTTAAAGCCATAAGTAAACCCTAAAGTTGAGGTAGTTGTTTGTTTTGACCCCTCGGGTATAAACATCTTCTTTTATAGCCCTTGAAAATGGAACTATACGACTTTTATTCCTTTTGCTTCCTCTGTCCTATGTGGACTCATAAAAATGCACCGTGTTTTGCCACATCAGTTGTCATGTTAGATAAAAGGGCCAAAATGAACATCTTTATATTTTAGGGGCCAAAACAAACAATGACCAAAAGTTTAGGGCTTAATAGTGGCTTAAACCCTTATCAATATTATTTAGTATTAAATTTTATACACCTTCATAGACATATAAGCATGCATGTCCAAAATTTATGAACAAGTATACCAAACATATTATGTTGGGCCAATTCAAACCAAAAGCTTACGCTGATAAGGTGAGAGACCTAAAAATATATATTGATATACATATTTACCAAATCCACTAATGTGGGAGACTATTATGTTTAACCAATTAACAATGCTATATGTCCATACGATATTTTTATGACAAAGTTAATGATTAAAGTAACAAGATAACAACAGGCTCCTAATCACATTTCTAAAGCATTGTCTAATCCTCCCGCTTTTACATCACAAATTGAGCCATACCTTAAGTGAATCAGCCAATTCTGTTAATGATGATGCACCCTGTGATACTTGTCTAGAGATAGGAAAACTTGAATCTGAAGATCCTGGCCTCAATCCTAGCAAACAGTTCCCATAAAGTTATTAATAAAGAACCATTAAAATCAAAGTCACAAAACAAGTTAATGATTGGTATTGATAAGAATGAGCAATTTTTTTTTAAACCATCAAAATACATGCCAATAGGATAGAATATAAAAAATAGAAGTATTCTTTCTGAGTGAAGAATGGAATTTCATAGGGAGACAGAATATTGTAGTCTCATTTTTAGTTAAACATTTTCGATCATTTTGAGTTTATTCCCTTTCTAAATTTGTCATCAAGTTTTGTTGAGCATGGCAGAGTGTTAAGTAGTTGAGTTTGCTAAATCTGCAACAAATGTTTATAAAATGTTTGTTGGAATATGGTTGAACTAGTTTCCCCTCTTTGAAAGTCTCAACCCATGTGGCTTTCTAATCAATTTGGAGTGCAAAATCCAACAAGTTCACCAAGTTCACCTTCTCCAAGCAAGAAAACTGCATATTAGGTATAGAAGCACACTCACCAAACATGTTTTTATTGCCAAATGACAATTCCTTTTCTTTTACCAACTCAAATCCCAAACACCTTCCATAGGCAAAAGCAACAAGTAAGGATCCAGTCAGAAAAAAGTCAGAATACAAAATTAAAATTCTCACATTTAATATTAATCTTTCAAAAAACCATGGAAATAGACAAAATACAAAACATACGAGCAATGTGAAAGCAAATGGTGGTAAAGCTGGAAAGTGCATGTTGAAGAGACTATCAAGCTTTATCTATTTTACTCACCAAATTATCCCAAGGACGCCAAATATGTAAAACACTGATTCCCAATCAAAGGTTTGGATGATGGGAGGAGCAAATAGTAGCCTGCAAGTTTACTGGGTGTCACAGACAAAATAAAGGCATTCATTACTCTCAAATTGCACAAGGATAAATGCCAAGGCAATTCTATGCAATAACTTGAATATATTCAGTATGAACTGCACATGCTTGCCTCGAAAGAAGATTACCATTATTAGAAAAAAGTGGTCATATGGCTATAGCAGCACACTAAAACATGCATGATACTATAAAGATGTCTTAATGGACCCATTCAGATCACTCTTTGGTGAATCTAGCATGATAGAAAACCAAATGATAAATTAATTAAATGATTCATTCATTAAAAGGGAGTATAAATTAGAAAAAAGGAAAACGATATAAAATCAAGGAGGTTTCAAAAACAACCCTTTGAATTGTGCTTTTTTTGATGAATAGTTTTCTAATGAACAAAATATAAATTTGTGATGTTAAATATTCCCATTTTACTGTAATATACCCATAATAATTAAACATCACTTGAGCATAATTTTGACTTTCACGCAATATAAAATACTCTCATAAGAGAAAAATTAGAACTTGCTAGAACTTAAACTGACAGATGTACATCTTCTACGAACTCTGTTATCAAGATGTCTGGTTGTGTTACTTAGTGAGCTTTAGGAAGCTGTTTTTGCAAAGAATCAGTTATATATATTAAAAAATGGATCACCAGGAAGCCAACCTGATCAAATTCAGGATAGAAGAAACTAGAAAGATAACCTATATAAACACATACATGTTCCCTATATGTACGCACAAGACCTAGTCTTATATGTTCCCTATATGAGCACATGACACCTAGATCTGCAAACATGTGATCTCACTACTAACCACTGCTTTTGGATGACTTATTATGTTCCGGCCACACACCTATGGCGCAAACTCTGTACCCATGTGTGAGCAAGAGTGATTTTGGTGATAAATGGTTTCCCCTATATCCTAAAAATGATAAAATTGCAATTTCTTAAACAATGCTATAGTTCATAATCTCTACTGAAGTGTTCATGTTAGTAAGAAAGGGTAAAACCAGATTTGAAAAACACATATAAAACATACCCCAAGATGCTTCCTATGCTCAAACCACCAAAAACAACTGCAACTGCTCTGGAACGCTCTTCCAAAGGTATAGTTCTGTATATGGTTGACACCCGAGATAAAAAGTTTAAGGCAACTTAAAATAGTCACTGCCTTGGAAGCGTGCAAGAAAAAATAAAAACTAAAAGATCAGTTATTTAGCATTTACCATGAACAATACAAATAAAAACTATATCAGCAAATGAAAAAAACTACACACTTGAAAGATGTCTCGTAATACTTGTTTTAGATATGCTTTATAATGCAAATGTGCTCATTATCATGTTGTGACTTCAAACTTTTTCTTTGTCTACGATGAAATGTTGATGTCTTACTCATTTAACAATATTTCACAGATTCAATCATGTATTCAATGAACATCTTTACCTAGCATTACTATTATATCTAGTGCTGAGAGACAGCACTTGAATATTTCTCATTGAGTGGCCGCATCTCACGAGTTATAGAGCAACCCATGGCTGAACTGGTAATTTTAGGGTACATATCCATTCAAACACAGTCCTGCGAATGCGTATAAATAAGGCAGCAATTAAGGTTGCACTGAGTTCTTTAATGGGACATTATACACAAATTTCCACTCGGTATTTCAGGTGTCAACACAATGAACATAATTCACATCACCTACCAACCAACGGCAGCCTCCGAGAAATCAATTTGATACAAGGAAAAGCAATGCCAAAGACACTTGCAATCAATGTGCACCCATGGTACTTGTATTTGCATGCATTCAAGCATTTTAATTTACTGTTTCTTATAAGACAAACATTTTTTTGCCAATTTTGTTACTTTTAAATTTCTCAATCAACTAGAATTTTAAGCAAATAAGCATGTTGATGCTTCATTATCCTGTTCAACATTTGTAAATGCTATAAAGATACAATCTCAAACTATACAAAAGCACAAGACACAAATATCATTAGCTAAGCTCACCCATTGGCTGAATAGAATTTTAACCTTTTCTTTTTCCTCAGTCTTAGCATGTAAGAGAACACAAGCACTCAGAATAAAAAGAATCAATATGCAATCAAGCTAAGGTTCACATAATTAATACTACTCCTCAAGCAATGTTAAGCAAATATCATGTTGATGCTTCATTATCCTGTTCAACATTTGTAAATGCTATAAAGATACAATCTCAAACTATACAAAAGCACAAGACACAAATATCATTAGCTAAGCTCACCCATTGGCTGTATAGAATTTTAACCTTTTCTTTTTCCTCAGTCTTAGCATGTAAGAGAACACAAGCACTCAGAATAAAAAGAATCAATATGCAATCAAGCTAAGGTTCACATAATTAATACTACTCCTCAAGCAATGTTAACCTCACTTCAAGATATCATAGGGGAACTAAACATACATAATTGCTCCATTACAACTCATTATGAATTTTGGAATTATTTTGGTATTCTTAATAACAACCTCTAAACCTACCACCTGAAGCATAAAAGAAATGTTGTCTAGGATAAAACATGAAAAAGGATATGCAATAAAAAGAGAACATTTTCATTGACAGTGCATCCATAAAGTTTACATCAAAGATTAACTTGGAAAGTGGAAAATTTAGATATCTTGCCTTGCAATGAGATCAGTTGCTGCTGATGGAGAAACACCTTCTCCTACTCCAACCTGAACAGCCAAAAGAAGCAACAGTAAGGGCTCTACCACAACATTAACTAAATTTCAGAAACATAATATGTTACACATTGTGAGCTTAGCAAAACATTTGTAAAAAGCATCACCCTGCAAATGTACGAATTGACAATGCAAACATTGGTTGATTGGAAAATCAAATAAGACATAAGTTGCTAATGGCAAATACGTGAGTGGATTATCAAGAAACAAGTTGTTTACTGGTCCACTAATCTCTTCAATATTATAGGCAGCTAGCACAATAATTCCACTGATTGTAGGCGCAGACACTTAAAACATGCCCTGAGTGGATTATCAAGAAACAAGTTGTTTACTGGTCCACTAATCTCTTCAATATTATAGGCAGCTAGCACAATAATTCCACTGATTGTAGGCGCAGACACTTAAAACATGCCCTGAGAAGCAAACTTTTTCAAATATATTCAAGCAGTGAGTCACAAAAGCCAAAAAAGTGGATTTTTAATCTTTGCATTTAATACACGGCCAGACACACAATCCTCAAGAAAAGGCTTCCAGTGAGACTTACTCTATTATACTATACTATTTGAATATTTCATAGCCTTAAACTGGATTGAACCACTGGAGAGAATTTCTAGTAAAAAATGAATTACATATTCCATGGGACAGGCTGACAGCTTCGATAAGCCAAGTATACTACACAATGTGGTGCAATGAATTTTGTTATCCAAAACAACTGCCTGACCGAGCCTTGCTTTTTTTAATTTTTACGCAAAGGGTGGAGTTGTCTTTTTATAAAATTTAAAGTTAAGACTTTCGATAATAGGTGTATATAAGCAATGAACATGGTTTGTGGGGAAATATATGCATTGTCCCAAAAAAATATACATAGAGAAAATAAATCCACTACAAGTATGAACATACCAAAATTCTTGACAACACTAGTCCAGGCATAAAACCAGCAACAAAAGGAACTAGTATTGTAGCTAGAGACCAAGCCAAAACACCGACTTCAAGAACTTTCCTGCATTTACAGAATAACCACTGACCATAGAATCTACAATATGAGCTTGAACCAGATAGAAAAGAGGCAAAACCAATGAGTTCCGACTTGAAATAATTCCATCGAATGTACAAAGCTCAATTTACATATCAACTAATCACTAGGATTGGTTGACATCAACATCTCTGGAAAGACTTGTTTGTTGTGAGCTAAAAGAATTATGAACCACAGAAGAAAATGATGGGTGTCCAAATATTTGACTACGAAGAACTTATCTTAATCGTGCAGATGGAACATGGAGAGTGAGTAACAAACCTTCCACCAAATAATTTTGCCAGCCACCCGCCAGGCAATTGACTCAAAGCATAGCCCCAGAAAAATGAAGACTGAACTAGGCCAGCAGTTGATGAATTCCACCCAAACTGATGGGACATGGGAATGATTGCGACACTAAGGTTAACCTTGAATAGCAACAAACAGCACATGATGAGATTGTGTTACCAAGTTAAGTATGTTATATTAGCCATAAACAAAAACAAGCACCTGTCTATGAACAAAAGAAACACAAGCTTTAACAAAAACACACGAAAAATATCAAAAAACATAGTAATACAAGCAGAAGTCTCAGCCAGTCAAATGAAATGCATGGCAACACTATCATCATACTATATCCTCTTTCCAATTTGAAGTCAACTTGATAGGAAACAAATTTTATTCCCAAATGGGGCCTCAGGATCACAAATTCATCATCATGAAAAGTACAAGATTCACAATAATGAGATAAATATCATCTTCACATAACCTCCTCCACATTCAACTCAAGATAAGAACAAGAAATGTTGTTAAAATATGGCAAAGGTAATCCACCAAGATGATTTTTGGGCTTGCCACTGCATGCTGATGATTAATAGGCCACCTCGAAAACCAGATCCACACGCAATCATCATGTAACAATTATTCAGTTGATTAATTGCAAATGCTCCAGTCTGCCCCAATTATTCAACCCAAAATTCTATTAAATCGATTGTCACATTCTCGAAAACTTAAAGCCATGATCATACTTCCATAAGCAAGCTACTATCAGTAAATGCTTACAGCACATTTAGAGTATGCTTTATATTTTTCTCAATTCATTCAATAGTTCTTTTTCCTCTTAAATAAGATTAAAAATACCATAAAAAATCAATCTTCACTGCAGTCATATGCAATACACTAACACTACTCACTAATGAACTCAAAAATGCCAGGAATAAGCAACCAGTACAATCTATTACCAAATTAAAAGCATTTCACATCTAAAACTTAAACTCTTAAACTCTCCAAGATCAAAACTTGCAACTCATTCTAACATCTAAAAAAAAATCAACAACACTCCAAGCATCAACACAGCAATACCTTATCCATATTGCAAATCACGAAGGCGAGAGAAGTAGCACCAATAAGCTTATACCTCTCCGGCAAACTCTTCCATGGAGGCCAACTCCACTTCCCATCCTCTTTTCCCCTCTCCCTCCGAAACCCTAATTCTAACATCTTCACCATCCCTCAAACCATTAAGAGCTCCCCTATCCTTCCCTGAGGCCACATCAACCTCCGTCCCCTCAACGCCGGACGAATCCCTGACCTCCTTCAGCCGCCGAACGGCAGGCCGGAGCCGGAGCCGGAGAAGAGCATTCCCCAACCGAGGGTTTGGTGTATGAAACAATGGCCGTCGGATCACGATCCAACGGTCAGATAGCAACGGTAACCTCACCGCCATCCCACTACTTTTCTCCTGCCCGTTGGGAAGTGCAAGAAACCTTTATTTATTTATTTTTAAAGATCGGCGATTCCGAATCTCAAAGCACTGTGAAGACCGTTGATCTAACGGTTTTCCAGATGATTAAATGGTGACGTGGCAATCAATGCCACGTGGAATGCTTGTTAACCACTAACTATATTTTAGTTCCGTGTATGATGACTTGGTATAAGTAAATAAGTAATGGTTTTGATAGTGAGTTTTTAGTATTTTGATAGGAGTTAAACGAGCCACGTACGGAGCCGTAGGGCACTTAGTGTGCTGATATCCACCACAAACATGCCTAGGGATCTGGTTTCTTGAAATGTGGACGTTAAAGATTTTTTTCAGCTTTTAGTTAATTTGTAGTTTCAGGTATTACAATTATGCACGGCAAAAAAAAATTAAATCCTTGCAAAAATAAATAAATAAATAAATCATGCAAGAAGGACAAGTGGATGAGGACGGGTCCAAGCAAAAGCAAATGGTGGGTGATACACATGACGAAAGAACGCTTCGGGCGAGAAAATGTAATACCCATTATATCAGATTTATTATACCAACCTGTAAGAGGTATATAAAGGGGAGAGGTGAGGGAGAGGAGAGGTAGAGAATGGAGAAGTTATTGAAGCCTTAGTTCTCTGAAAAGAAAGAGAGACCGGGATATCTAGGATTCCATATCCAAAGATTGAAGCTTAAAGGATGCTTGTAACTTTTGTTATCTTTTATTGTCTTTTATTGCTTTTTGTTTATAGTTGTTGAACTTAAGTATTACTAGATTTATGTATACACGCTAACGCTGCGAGTTAACCATATCTAAAAGGAAGATTACAAAGATAGTATAAATTTTGAAAAAAAAAATTGTTAATGTCATTTTTTTTGTAAATCGTTTTCAGTATAAGAAGTATATTCGCAAGATGTGAAAGGTTGGGAAATATATTACTGGAATATATTATATTGTTTATTGAATAATGAAAATGATTTCATTTCAATACTTTGAAAGGAAAAACAATTTTAAGTATTAAGCCTTCTACTTGGTTTTTTCTTCTTTGTTGTAAGAATTGAAATAAGATACATGTCTAATATATATATATATATACTATACATCATTCAAGAGAATTTGTTACAACTCATCATCACATAAATATTAATTTAAGAGCAATGTTGTCATTGAGATGATATTATGCAAGGTCCTCATGGTTCTAATTTAGTTTTAGCAAACAAAACCACTTGTATTAACATAGAAAAAAGTTGTTCAAGTTCTCATCTCTAACTAAAAAAAGTGAACTGAAAAGAAAAAAAAAAAGTGAAACAACTTCATTCCACGCATGATTGTCATTATGGATGTATATCAGAGACAGTGGAGTGTTTAATGTTGTCATCCATGGCAACATGAAGGTTGAGGTCAATCAGAGTGTCTAAAGATGGGATTTTGGGTGATGAATGTGGGGAATATTCCTATAATCATAATTAAAATATTCAATAATAATAATTGAAAAGGAACATGTTGTAAATAGTATTCAAAATTTTATAATTATTACTTTGAGTTTTTCAATCAATTTCTTTGCATTTGAAGAAAAGATGATGATCTGCCATGTAGCTAGGTTGATGAACCCTTCTTCTAGAACTTTGTCGATGAATGAGAGTAGCGAGTTATAATATTCATCAATATTTAGCAAACCAATATGGAATAAAGCATAAGTTATGTATTTTTTTTTTTTTATAATTTCATGTGTGTATGTAGAGCATTGAGATCAAATTACCGGTTTATTATGTATGCCTAATTGTGCCCAACTAATTAATTACTTCAAAAAGCTATTCAAGAGTTCCATAAACTCCTGAATATTAAAAAAAATATACTTAAATGAGTAATTTTTTATTTTTTGCATTTATAGTTGTCTATTGGAAGAAAGTACATTTAATAATCAATTAGAGAATATGTGAATTTTAAGTATAATGAGTGATGAAAGAGTGGTAACAAAATTAAAGTATTTTGAAAATGCTATTTTTTTTTTAATGGTAGATTAGTGTTCTATGTTAACTATTAGTAAGCTTTGCAAATGGATATATAATACAAATTTCATAGTAGCTAATTTATGTGTATTTTCAGTGATCCACATGAGGAAAGTATATTTTCATTATATTTCTCATTGAAAGTTTGAATTGCAAGCATTAATATATATATTCGATATAAAAAAATAAAAGAAAATGAGTTCTCATTATATGTGATATTAAGTGATAATAAATGCAATTTATTTACTAACCTGACAAAGCAATAAAGGCATCAACATAGCTGCCCATCTCTGTTTTCCTATGGTACATGTCTATAATCGGGTTTACTTCTCCAACGGTGACACTAATGATCTGAAACTCAAATGGGGAAATGGAAAACTGCATACAAATATAGTATTGTAAAATATGTTTTCATATGTGTGGACAAATGCAAGGATATGTTTTTCATTAAAGGGCGGGAAAAAATGTACACATCAAAAAGAATGGGAGAAAAATGAAACAATTTATTGTCATACCTCTCTAACCATTAGAGCTTTTTGGAATGCCACTAAATACATGGATAAAAAGATTATGTTAATAACTTTAGCAAATTTTCATTAAATAAATGAAGGTTTTTTTTTTTTTGAAAAATGTTTGGGGAAAAGAGATCCATACCCTATAACATTTCTACCACCATTAAATATAGTCTGAGAAATTAAATCCATTAATTCAATACTTCCTCCTCTATGTACCAAATCAATGTTCTTCAACACCTGACAATGGTAATATTCAGTAAAATATTTCAACGATGTTTAAGAATTTACTTATATTTCAAGAAGAAGAATTAAGAAGGGGAAAAGGAAGTAGGAGAATTGCAAGATAAATGACAATAATTATGTAGATAGAAACCAAACCAGTTCTTTGCCAAGATTTATAGCAGCATCTTGGTAACTTTTTTCTTTCTTGCACTACTACAGCAAAAAACTCAGATTGTTTTGAACTTAGATGCAGTGCTTTTCTTTTCTTCCTTTATTTTCCTTTTCAGTTTTTCTTTTGTTAGGTTGAAACACTGACAATTTCAATAGATATCATCCATTATATGTGGAGAATAGAATTTATCTTTATCAAGAATAAATTAATGCCTATGCATTATTAAAAGCTTTAGCTTGTTGTGTTATGTCAATTATTGACATAATTGAGACAAAAAAAGTCGCAGGAATGTCAGACTTTGTGAAATATTTAAAAGGATAAAAACAAAATGATTCATAGATGGAGATTGACAAATTTTGTAGTAGTTGATTAAAAAATATTAAGCTTGATAAAATGACTGTGTTTTTTATGTTTTAGTATTTTTTTTTATATTTAAGGCATATACTATGTTTAAGGTGATATAATAATTAAAATTAAGCAAAGATAGATTATCATTATAATTTTAGAAAGTATATATATATATATAAACAAATGTAGATATGTATGGAAAGGTTTTCTTTTCTCACTCACATGTTTTACAATACATAAATATATATATGCTTAAGCTTAATATATTTAGTTACTTAAACTTAATCTCTCCCCAATATTTCTATTCTTCAAGTTTTACTTTGATGGATATTTGTTCTGCTATGGTTGGAAGCCACATGTCTTGCTATGATTGAGAGAGCTTTCTTTTTTTTTACTCCAATCCTAACCACCTCAATCAATGGTTGGATCTCTTACTTCCTCTCCCTCTTCCTTCTTCTTGTTCACCGACAAATTGGTTTCCTGCTATGATTGAGAGAGCTTTCTTTTGTTTGATGGACATTTGTTCTGTTATGGTTGGAAGAGAAATGTCTTGTTATGATTGAAAGAGCTTTCTTTTTTTTTTCAAACCCTAGCCACTGTAATCAACGGCTGGATCTTTCACCTTCTTTCCCTATCTCCTCCTTTTTTCTTTGGCGGGTCGCTTTCCCAGACCATAGGGTTAACTTTTGCTAGTTTGATTTGTATCTTTTGATATGATTTGTTTTTCCTATTTAAAAATGTTTCAATCATATCTTTTTGTTTATATGAGGACGAAAAAAGTACAATGTCTGACTGAGATAATATTATTATTATAGTGTAATATATATTATATAGTTTTAACCCTAGGTCTAGAATTGCTTAGCTTGATTCATATCTATTGATGGGATGTTTTCTTTAAATGCGGCATTAATTCTTTCGGGAGGAATTAGGGTTCAGGTTTAGATTCTTTTAGTTTAATTCTTATTTTCTTATAGGATGTTTTCTTCTTAATTACAAAATGTTTAAAAAGATGTGGATGACAGAAGTTGAATATATGAGTGAGACAATATTATGATAGTGGAATATATATTATATAGTTTTAGGCTTAGGTTTAAATACTCTTAGTTTGATTTCTATCTCTTGAAAGGGGTTTTTCCTCAATTCTAAATAATTTGAATTGTGTTTTTTGTTTATATGCGACTGAAAATATTATTGTAATAAACCATATTTTATATAGGTTTATGAGATCAAAAGACATGTTAAAAGATATAGAAGACATTATTTGTAGCAGGTTTAAATATGCTTTCATCAAGTTATATTTTTTATTTTGAGCTATTATGCATGTTTGTTTTATTGCCTTTATTTATTTGGTACATTGTATTCATGTTAGCTTTTACTATATGGATATTTTTATTTGGTATTGATAAACATTCTATTAGTCAGTAAATTATAAGAAACGGAGTTTGACAAATGAGCGAGCATGGGTTTGATTATGATTTAGTATATTTTAATATTTATCTCATCTACTATGTTTAATGTGTTGATCATTGTGCCTTTTTTTTGGGGCAAATCTATATATATGTTAGTAATTGCCATCCTAGTACTTATGATTGGTTAATTTAATTATTAATTGTGTAATTAACATTTAACATATAGTACTCTTTTGATAAGAAATCAATCAGGTATCTTTGGAAATGCATTCTTTTGTGATTTTTTAATTGATTTTAATTTTATTTGCCATGTGAATTTATTTTACATGGCCCCACTTTTCAATAAACATGTGTAATAGTTGTCGAATCTGCTAGAATCGTCACAATTGTTAACTATGGTGTATATAATTTTTTTCTGTCTTGCAAATCTTCTGACATCTTGACATGTGATTTTTTTTTTATTTTCTACCTTTCATTGTTTACAAAAGTATGTTACTATATTATAATAAAGTGAGAATTTTAGATTTGATTCGTACACATTTTCTACTAAAATGAAGATTGTGTATGTATACTTTGATATTAATGTATGTATATATGTAATTTCATTTTATACTGTTATAAGCGGAAGGTTTGGATTTAGTTTAATTAATTTATGAGATATGTTATTGAACTTTTCTATCTTTCAACAAATGATTATCTTTTCAAAAACATAATTTGAGTATATATAATTTTTTAACTGCCTTTTATAGTTGGGAATTTGGTTAAGTTTATTATGTTTTATACTTGACATAATTGAATGTTACATTTAAGACTTTTCATAAGGTTTGAAATATTGTCAAAATTGTTTCTATCTATTTTCATATTACCATCTTAAAAACACAACTAATTTTTTCGAGACTTTTTTTTTGGTTATTTGTTTTCATATTGTTCTTAATAATAATAATAATAATAATAATAATAATAATAATAATAATAATAATAATAATAATAATAATATTATTATTATTATTATTATTATTATTATTATTATTATATATGATATATTATTTTAAAAATTTTCATGATATAATTAGTATTTGTAAATTTTTGTATATTTTTATATCATTATTTAAAAAAATTTGGAGGATTTGATTTGTTAATTGTCTTTACATATGGAAGATTTTGTTAAGATTAGTCTTTTATGTATTTTCAATAGTTTATTGAGTGAAGGGAATAAATACAAATAACACATTAGTAATGTCAATGTATATTTATTATATAAAAATAATTTATTCTATATCTAAAAAGATCTAATATTATATTATATAATGAATACGGTGGGAAGAATAGGCTATGTTACATTTGAGACTCTTTGAGAGCGAGAGATTGTGATGGAGGAATGTCAGTGTACCTTTGATGGTCTATGTTTTTCTCTGATCCCTCTGTGCTTGTATGTAAATATATTCCACCAAAAAAATAAAAAAGACACCTCAATATATAATTAATAAATATATATTTTAAATTTCAAAGAAACAAAATATGGATATAAATTATAATGCAGACTTAAACCTCTCAACTCCATAACAATAGTACTCATAATAAAATCCATAGGCTCTCATATACGTATATGAGAGCTATATATCTATAATTATGTACACTTAAATCCTTGGGATATACTTTCTTCACCACACCTCGTTTCCATTTATCATAAATTTAAGTGTGCATTCTCCACTCAGCAGTATTTCATTTAGTGCTTCACTCATACACACAATTCGGCCATACATAGGACTTACACCCATTGAAGTCCTTCCAGCATCACCCTTTCCACACTACCCCATCCTCCTTCAAATATATATATAATCATCATTAACTACTAATATATATATATATATATATATATATATATATATATAAAGAAAACTACTTACTTGTTGAAATATTGAGCTATCTCCTCCCTTGTCAAAGTGCAACGCTTGGAGAATGTGATAAATAGAGCAAAAAGTCAAAAGGAAAAAAACATCTCTGACAATAATACCTAAATTGTAACAATTATATACTATATCAGTTTACAATGTCAGCAATTGGGGCTCAATTATATTAGTAAGTTTGGCAACATCAAATCAATCAAATCCAGAAGGCAAATAAAATAGTTAAGAGACCTCTTCTGTCATAGCAAGAAACATTTGCCTCAAGTCTTCAGCCTTCACATCTTGCATCGAACTTTCTTTGTCTTTACACTGAAGCTATAAAGCTTCTGCAGGCCTTTGAAAGTTTGATTAATTCAAAAATGACCAATTTTTCAATTTTTCCTTACTTTCAAAGCCTATATAAAATGTTTTATCAAAAACTTAAAAAAAACCCTATATAAAATACAGGTTACTTCAAGATAACTATTCTCTAATTGTCAACATTCATTTTGCAACCAAGGCTTACAGAATAAACAAAACACAAGTATATTTTCACATACTTCTTCCTATATGGAAAGTCACACCCACCAATATTGACACCAAAAGCGCAGCTGCTCAATCTCTGGCCGGTTAAGCTCCACAGTTTTATAGCATTCATATGCCGAGTAAACATATCCAAGGATCATTTTGTAATCAAAATACACATCAAGAAGATAAATAAAACAACAGTAAAGAAAAAGGAAATGGAGAAAATGTCTTGGCACTTCTCTTTTCTCCTCATTCAACATTTCCAATTATTTTGTTTTTCTGTTATTATATATTCTCTCAATCCAAACAATCTCTATCCCATTAATTGAATAATAAGAAATGCATTAAACTAATAACAAATCAAAAGGAAAAAAGTGAGGGATTCTTACACCAGGGCTCTACTAAGAAAAGATCCTAGCATCTTGAATTCAATGCATGTACCAACGAACAACTACTTTGCTAGTTCTTGCACTAACCTCTTTCCTTCTTGTCAAGTCAAATTAGTAAAACCTAAAATCAATTCAATCAACACTATTCACACATTATAACTATGACATTGTTCCAAATAGAAACAAAAAACAAAAAAAATATGAAAGGAAAAAAAGGCACCCTCCATCCTCAAATCAATCCATCAAAAGAAAACATCTTACCAAGAAATCAAGAAGAAAATCAAGCAAATACATACCTCTCTAGTCGAATAGAAGCAGGATTGAAGGTAGGTCTCGTCCATCCAGTACTGCATCATAAGCATCATAAGCTTTAGTCCTCTTGTTAATCTCTTTCTCCAGCTCCTCCATACCACCCACCTCCTCCAGCTCCTGCAAAATCACACAAACAAACCCACTTTTATCCCATATACCAACTTGTTTGTTTTCTGTAAAGCAGAAATGAAAGGCAGAGATGCAAAGTTACCCAACCTTCGGTCCTAGGAACAACCCATATGGCAATCTATGAAACTCTTGATTTGATAACTGAGTGGCATATATATATATACCCTGTGCTTAGCACCTCACTGTGCAAATTATACTCTCTGGCGAAAACAAAAAGGACTATTCCTTACGGCAATGCAGCCTGTGATCGATAAAGATTACTGGTAATTCATTTTTGTTTGAAATCATGGAGAATAAAATTTTGTTAATTAATTGACCATGATTTAACTCACTTGAACTATTGAGACTTTGAGTGTTTTTCCTCTGACGCCAACTACAATAGATGCAATTGCCATAAAAGCAGGTCTAGCAATAAATCTCATTAGCATTCCATGTGCTGCTAATTTGCTGCCACACGCTATAATTCTTAGTTACAAGGCCATGAAAAATCCTGCAGACATATATATGTATATATATTTTTATCTGTCAGTAAATATATTTATATATAAATAGTTGGTGATCTATTGTTTTCATTAGTACCCAGACTAAACATAGCCATTCCAAGACTAGCATTTGATAAGATTGTCACTGAATTTTTCATCATCGCTGGCTTCTTGATGCTCCATCTACATAAACATAATAATAATTAGTTTCAGACCAAAAAAAATTACTTTATCATCTATTAGAAACGTAAATAAAATAATAACTATGTTTTAGATTGTATGTGCAATGGTAACTATATCAATCATTTAAAATATATGAAAAAAAAAAGATTAAAGAATGAAACATGGTTTCAATTAAAAAAAATGATATATATATATATATATATATAGAGAGAGAGAGAGAGAGAGAGAGAGGGTGAAATACTTGGAGGAAACCAAGGCCTATATGAGACCAAAAAGGCTGGCATATGCGTTTGGATTTCTGATGAGTTTGGACCACACCATGCTCATGATCAATCTGACCATCTTTGTTGACATACATGAACAAACTTGACTACCATCATCTACATTAAGAGCTAGGGTTAGGGTTTAGAGGAGAGAAGATGGGAGAAAGGGTCACGGAGGGAGAAGAAGGTAGAGAAGAAGTTGGTGGCGAGGTGGAGAGGGATGACAGTGAGATTTCCCTAGCCGGAGGGTGGAGGGCTTGGCGAGCGATCTCGACGAGCGCTGGCTCAGGAAGAGGGCGCCACCGAGACGACGAAGTAGGGATTCAAGGGATCCGGCGTCCATGAGGTCAAGGATAACCGCGATGTCTCCAGATGCGAACGAGATGACGCCATGGCAGCGGATGATGGAGGGATGGTCAATGGCGCTGCGGAGGATCTCGACCTCGCGGGTGGCTTGGCGGTGAGCGGTGAGATTAGCGAAGGGCAACAATTATTTAGATCTAGATCTACCAATTATAATAGGCCAAATGTCACACAAAGGAAAACTCTTGAAAAACAATGATTTTTGGGGATAGAATTAAGATGAAGTATATATGTCTAAAACCATCTTATTTCACTTTCATTGATTCATTTTTAGTTTATGATATATTTCATTGATAATCCTTAATGATTTGAGCTGGAAAAATTACTGCTCTCATTTACCATTCAAATGTTGAATGCTCTATGAATTGAACTCATAGATTTTCATTTTAAAAAATCAATATAATCAATTGAGATTATTACATAATTTGGTGCCTTTGTAGAGAGATTCAATCCGGCAATAGTTGACAATACTTATTTGAAGGTATAAATAAGTCTTATTGATTTATACTTGTTTGGCATTTTGGTGAATGATAGTTATTATTGAGAAAGATCTTGGATGTCTCGTTTGGTATTTTATTTGTTATCGTTGATTTGTGATATATATATATATATATATATATCTAGCTATCGGCATTCTTCTAATAAAGTTATGCTCAATAATTCCACTCATAGAATTCGTGATTTGTCTTCCTCGCAAGCTACTCCTCGGCTAAATCTTTGCCTCAAGCCAAGACTTCTTCTCCTTACCAAAGCACAATAAAGCAGAAAAATAATTAGCAAGATTAAATCAAGCAAGAAAACCCTAAGTTTTTCTAACAAACAACCCTAAATGGATCATAGGGTTGGCCCAAAGCTAGGTATAAAGGTTACCAATGAATTCCTAGGGGTTTTAGCTTCACTCTAGTCCAAAGGAAATCAAAGAAACAACTAAATATTGTTGGTGCTACAGTAATCTCGGGATTGCTACAGTAAAACCGGCCCTTATGTAAGGATTTTCTCCCTATCTAAATAAGAAATTTCTTCACAAATATTCTCATACATGAATAACAAGTCATTGGCTTCAATTTGAGCCTATAAACAACCAAATCCATGAAAAAAATCTAAGTTTTTAAAAATTTCTAAAAACAAGGAAATATGAGGAATATACAGGATAAAAAGCTTGGATCGAAGCCTTACCGTACTCAAGAGGATGTGAGAAGGAGAATGAAGACTTTGGTTTGCTAGAAAAGCTCGCCGGAATAACCCAAGAGAAAATGCAAGGTACGACCAAAAACAAGGAAAGAAGAAGAATAAAGGAAGAAGGGTTTTAAGGAGAAATACATGATGCTACAGTAACATGATGCTACAGTGCCCGCTCCGCTACAATGACCAGGCTACTACAGTGTTGGGGTGGAAAATCTACAGCAATGGGCTAGTTAAATTAACAGTAAAATTGGTTATAACAAAACCAATTTCTAGGACCATGCGTTTTACCAGCACAATCAATGGACATTGTGTTCATATTTTATTAGATGGGTTTCATCTAGCCAAGACTAGTTAAATTTCTTCCACTTGATATTATTCCTACTCATACTTTCAAAATATTGGTGGGAAATGAGAATTCCTTATAGGCCACTACAAGAAAATTACTGTTTAGAAACAGTAATTTCCGTTTCTAATCCGTTCCTAAAGTGAATTAGCAACAGATCATAAACGGAATTTATCTGTTTTGAATACCCTTATTTCTAATTTGAATAGAAACGGAAAAATATTCCGTTTCTAAATTTGGAAACGGATTGGAAACGGAAAGCATTATATTTCTAATTTTTGAAAAATTAAAACGGAATAAGATGTGTTGCTAATCCGTTCTAAGTTACAAAAATAGAAACGGATTCCAAACGGAATATTTTATATTTTATTTTTGTTCCCCTATTAGAAACAATACCTTTTTTGTTCCTAATCCGTTCCTAAAGTTTTTTAAAAATTAAAAAACAATATTCAAACAAATAAATCCGTTTCTAATCTGTTTCTAACATTTAAGTCAATAAAATAAAATAAAAATTATATCCCTAATTTTTTTTAAAAACCTGTTACATAAATTTTTAACCTAGAACACCAACAAATAAGATAAAATCATCAATTCATACAAAAAGAAATATTTAAGTATATATGTTCAACACAAAATAACAAGTCTACGACAAATACAACTATAAGCCAACATCATGATCGTCAGTAATTGGTTGTGAGTCCTGTGTGGTAAACTGCGACTGCTGAAGAATCCTCCTCTCAAAACTCATCATCATGTCCTTCATTTGACGCATCATCTCCGCACGATATTGGTCCCTCTCCTCTTTCATTTCAAGCAAACTTTGTTGAAGCTCCTTGTTATTATCTTGTACTTGGCCAAGCGTCTGTTGAAGCCTCTCATCACGATCTTGGACTTGACTAAGAGTTTGACGCAAATCTCTAACCTCAGCATGTAGTGCCTCAGATGATGAACCTGTGGATAAACTCGAAGATGAATGTGGATAAAAGATACACGCCTGGGACCCTATTCCATAAACCAGACTTTTCTTTCCTCCCCCAACAGCCTTATAGTACAAAGCTGTTTCATCCACAATAGGAAGCTCGTCAAGCCCTTCTTGCGTTTGAGATGCTTGCTCCACAAGCTCCAGATAGCGATCCTACATCAATTAACTCAACTCATTAAATATTATTCTTAAACCAAGCAAATATAAATATTAAACAAATTACCAATCTATCCGCATGGGAAGCATGAGAAATGGAACCTCCTGTGTGTCGGGATATACCAGATCCAGGTCCTGCAATCTCCGTGAGTCGGTTTGCGGTAGCTTTCTCACACCGAGTTTTAAATTCCGGGGAATTCCATGCCTCGGTCCATGTCTTCCATGCAGAGTCAGACACATGCATTGATTTTTCTTTCCCCTTTCTCAAACTACACATCAATGCTCTATACCGTTCCGCAGCTCTACGTTGCCATGCCATCTTAATAGCAGATAACATTGATTCATCCCACACAAAGAATTTCTGCAGTTTAACATAAACAAACATACATATTATATATAATTATCGATTTAAAAATACTAACCAATGTTTTATATTAAACTACTAATGTTTTGATAATTATAATTATAGTAAAATACTAACAATAAAATCTTAATTATGGAGAACGACACTATATAATTAATAATTCAATAAAATTTACTTCCACAATCAACATCAATTACGTGCTTTGCCAACATCCAAACAATCATGATAATGATTTTCAAATTCACTAACAATTACCAATTTAAGTACTAACTAAGGAATAATATTTGAATGATGTAGATGACATAATACTTATGCACAAATAATCTCTAGGTTTGTGAGGATAAATTAACGTTACAATTTATTTATCCTCACAAACAACATCAATTATTTATTTTTACCAACATGTTAAGGATTTACAAATTCAATAAATACTACATTGACACCTGATCAAGCAATAAATACTTCAAAAATGGCATCATTAATTGAAAGTATATGTTACGCACACAATGCAGTTAGGTTCCTGCTCCTGAATTACCAATGGCTCTATATACAAAGCATCAAATTCAGAATGAACATGAAATATTCATCCAAACTGTTGGAAAACTAAATTAAAATTGGAAAAATCAGTCCATTTACAATAAAAAATCCTCTTAAAAAAACAAAAAACAAAAAACTTGGAACTGCAGCTCATTATTCAATATTTAATTTTTAAAATTATTATTATCTGTATACATATCTCTATAAAATAAATTTAAAGGACCAACTAATTGATGGCAAAAAAAATAAATAAATAAAAGACAAAAACAAAAACAAAAAAAACCATCAGAGTGTCAATCATTTTCTTAAGAACAAATATGTTAAACAACAATATTACTGAAGTTCATCAAGTAAAAACCTCAATCTAAGTATCAAAGATTGTAAATTTATGTGCTGAATTAAATCATTAGATGCAAATGGAAATTGAATGACTAAGTAATGTCTTGGAAAGCATGGGACAAGGTGCAGTTTCAACACTTTTTCTTTTAGCAAAGAAAGATTCCACAAAGGATAAAAGACTGTATAGCAAAGTCACTGAAATATTGGAACAAAAGAAATGCTCCAAATGTGATAGGCCAATACCTTCTACACCAAAATGCAAGTGCTTAAAAGGCAAGGTATGAACCAAAGCCAAAGGTTTTGCTATCACTATGTCAGGAAGCAAACCAATAAGATTTAAATGGATCATGCCAAACACAAGGATGTAAAGAAAGAAAATGCTACATCAAAATGCTTCAGAGGATAACACAGCCAATTCACACCAATGCAGCACCGAACAATAAAAATAGCAACCTGGCAGTTATATCACACACCATGTCCCAAAAATTGCTGAGAGGATAACACAAACACATCAGTTAAATACATGATTCCCACGAGTTACATACATTTCAGGAGCAACACGAAGTGTCACATAATTTAGCAGAGTATATATGAGAAGTCATATATAGCAGTCAAATAAATCAATTTGTCAATAGACAACTATTCCATGCAAAAGCAAGCCCAAAACTATGCAGAAATAGAGAAATTCAAAATGTCCTATATGAGCATTACCTCCGCAGTCAGTCTATGCAATGATAAAGCAACGCCAGCCCTAGCATTCACCCACCTCCATTGAGTGTAAATAATTAGTACTTGGCCGAAACTAAAACATACATTGAAATAAGTTACAAGGATCGTTTCTGATCATAGACTCCTTCCTGGTCCCAAACATATTAAACATGAATGGATTCATCAAAAGTGAAGGTGTTATTCAACACACGGCAGAAGCTGCATAAATGAAGGCTTCTCAAAGGTTTTCAAATCCCAATCTCGGTTACTAGTCAAAGTCTGAACCTTTAATCAATCACAATAGTCTCCTAACACTGAGAAACTTTTAATTTAGGATTATCTTAGAATTATATGGATGGATCCAAGGAAACAGTCACGCAGAAAAGAAAAACATTATCCCAAAATCAAGAATAAGATTTAAGAGAAATAATTCATTGCGAAAATGTGGACATCCAAATGAGACGAGATTTATAAATAAAGAGAATAACTTGAGGTTTCGATCAAATATTGAGAGGTGCATATATGGCTCTAATGTTGACACTTGAGCATACCGGAAATGTAACAAGTTTCCATAAAAGAGCTCAAAGATAGACACGTTTCAAAGAACATAATACACATATTTACAAACTAAGAGAGTAAATGTGCATCCTCCATGTCCATCAGTTAATTGTGCAAATCTCAACAAATGGAGGTTTAGGAAATGCTTATAATGATGAACAACAAAACAAATCCATTAGCACATGCTTAAATCATATGAAAGGCAGCAAAGAGAATAAGAATGTGGTCTCAGATTACCAAGCTTGAGCACTTCCACAATATGAGGATTCTTGTGGCAGAGGGTTCTTATTCCTGAGCATGTTCTACAATCAAAGTACATTGAGTGCAGAATATTGAAAACCAAATGCAACTTTTTTGTATGTTGCTTGTAAGAAGAATATTATTGCTGCATCAAGATAAGAGTGTGCAGAAATTACCTATCAGAAAATTTAATTCCAATGATTTAATGGATGTCTACGCACATCCATTAAATTTTTTTCCCTTACTCATTCCTCACTCATTCAAGCTTGTGCACATGATTGTCTTTGTAAAGATTGACATGTTCTAAATGTAAAACTTGGTAGTATTGTTTGTCAGAAGATTTAAGATTCTCTACCAGGAAGATTACCAGAAATGGTAGCTATTTCAGTGTCCTTTGTTCTCTTTAAGCTATATATTTATGTAGATGAAAGACCTTATTCTTGGTATTCATTTCACACATTAATGCTGACATGAAAGAACACGCAGAGAAGCAGGCATCCATACTATCAAGTCAAACAAATCCCTGCAGGTTATATTCTGGAAGAACATTATTAAAGCACAAGACCAGTGAAATCAGACATGAAAGAAGACGTAGAGAAGCAGGCTTCTCAAAAGTTTCTCAGTGTTAAATCCAATTAAATTCCAGAGTGAAAACACAAAGCAAAGAAAGAATTTCAAATCCCAATCTCAAACTGAAAACCAATATCAATACCATAAATGAACTAATCCGTTTTGTCAGGCTAGGTCAACAAATCATGGATGAGCTTAACCCACTATAAAAAACACCCAGCGCATAAACACATAATAAACCATTCAAAACATTGTTGAGGGAGTTCAACTATGAGCTGCATAACATCAAAAACCATAAACTTCAAGCTAAATTTTACCGCAATAGCAACCAGCAACAATTGCCAAATTGGCAGCTAAAGATGCAGCATGCGCCCAAATGCCATTTAAGATTTAAATGGCATTTAAATCAGTCCAAATCCTCCACCAACCACACCTGAAACAACGCAACCCAAATGAATTCCCATCTCTTCGCATTACTTCAAAGATTTTTCAAAAGATTAAAGGGATTCAAGCCTAGGGTTTATAGAAAGGCAAACCTCTGGATCTAATTAGGTTGGGAGCAAAAATGCCATTTAAGCAAAGAAGAACACGCCGGAGATAAGCAAGGAGAGGGAGATGCGCGGCGGCGGCGGCGGCACGGCGGCGGGGGTACTTCGAGGGATTGATTGAAGAGAGGCAAATGAAGAAGAGAAGCAAGCTTATCAAGCAGACATAAGATTAGCTTATTAACCAATTTTTTAAATTTATTTATTTATATATAATTTTATAAGATTCTATGAAAGAAAAAACTAAAGTTTACCAAATATGATAAATTTTAGCCTAAACTAATTATAATCATTTCAAATATTTCAATACTTTGATATAAATAATTTCTCATGGAATAAGTATTAATTATTTGAGATGATAACATGACATTAATAGCAAGCAATAATATATTAATTTTTAAATCCATTTCTAGTCCTTTTCTAATAGAAACAGATTAGAAACGGATCTTTTTTTAATATATAATAATATTTAAATAATATATTAATTTTTAAATCCGTTTCTAGTCCCTTTCTAATAGAAACGGATTCGAAACGGATATTTTTAATATTTAATGATATTTAAATAATATATTAATTTTTAAATCCGTTTCTAGTCCCTTTTTATTAGAAACGGCTTTGAAACGGATATTTTTTAATATTTAATAATATTTAAATAATATATTAATTTTTAAATCCGTTTCTAGTCCCTTTCGAACAGAAACGGATTAGAAACGGATATTTTTAATATTTAATGATATTTAAATAATATATTAATTTTTAAATCCGTTTCTAATCCCTTTTTATTAGAAACGGCTTTGAAACAGATATTTTTTTAATATTTAATAATATTTAAATAATATATTAATTTTTAAATCCGTTTCTAGTCTCTTTCTAATAGAAACAGATTAGAAACGGATATTTTTTATATTTAATGATATTTAAATAATATATTATTTTTTTAAATCCGTTTCTAGTCCCTTTCTAATCGCAACGGATTAGAAACGGATATGTTTTAATATTTAATGATATTGAAATAATATATTAATTTTTAAATCCGTTTCTAGTCCCTTACTATTAAAAACGGATTAGAAACGGATAGTTTTTAAAATTTTAATAAGTCATATTTTTAAATGCCCGTTTGTAAGCCGTTGTTATTAAAAATGATATTTAAAACGATTGTTATTCCGTTGCTAATCGGTTGCAAATGCAAACAGAATAAATTCCGTTTTTAATATTATGTTTTTAAATTGTAACTTTCTTGTAGTGGGCGGATGGTCTCATTGAACAAGTACTAGTAAAAGTACAAGGTAATATATTAAAGTTTCATGCTTATTTGTTACCAATTACTGGTGTTGAGGTCATTTGAGGGGTAGGTTGGTTAGCCACCATGGGCCCTCATCTAGTGGATTATAGCACTCTTCTTTTTCTTCGATGCTATCATGATAATCAATTTATCACCTTTTGTGGAGAGAGAAACTCCATCCCTTAGTTTGCTACAATCCATCAATTACACCATCTGTGTTCAACTAAAGCTATAAACAAATGTTTTACATTTACCATGCAAGGGCCAACAAACATGAATTCTAAGACTACCATACAATCTTCCCACTCAAAAAGTTTTTAAACAATCTCTACAATGTCTACCTGATATGCCTAGTTCATTGAAAGACTTATGGCTAAAGTAGCAAGAGGTGTTCTCTATTCCTATTGGCTTTACCTCCATCAAGGCCATGTAACCACAAAATTCCTTTGTTACCTGATGCAACATCAGTAAAATTAAAGCTATAACCACACAGCCAAAAGGCTGATATTGAAAGTATAGTTTCTTAAATGTTGCAAAAAAAGCTTATTGAACCGAGCACAAGTCCCTTTTCTTCTCTAGTTATATTGATCAATAAAAAGGATGGATCATGGTGTTTTTGTACAAACTATAGAGCATTGAATGCTATTACAATCAAAGATGTTTTCCCTATATCAACTGTTGATGAACTTCTTGATGAATTGTTTGGAGCCACGTATTTTTCTAAACTAGATTTGTGGTCCTATTATCATCAAATATTATTGCATCTAGACTCTAGAGGATAAGTAGAAAATAGCATTTCAAACTCATCATGGATATTATTAATGACTGGTTGTGCCACTCAGGCTCTATAATGCTCCATCAACTTGTCAGACCCTAATGAACCATGTTTCCCAATTTGCCTTGAAAAATTCATGTTGGTATTCTTTGATGATATATTAATTTACAGTACAAGTTGGGACACACACATGCAACATTTTGAGACAATGCTTTCCACTCTCAGAAGTCATCAACTATATGCTAAGTATATTAAATGCAGCTTGGTCTAGTTCATGTCGATTATATAGGACACATAGTTTCAACACAGGGGTGCCGAGATAAATGAAACTACAACTGAAGTCATTCTTCAGTGGTCTATTCCTTCTGCTTTGAAATAATTATGGAGATTTCTGGGACTAAGTAGTTATTACATAATGTTTATTAAGAACTATGCTTCATTGGCACCCCCATTGACTAAATTGCTAATGAAAGATAATTTTCAATTGTATACTACAACTTACAATACCAATATTAAGATGACACAATTTGAAGCCCCTATGGCTTGGAACCACCCTCATTACTCACTTAATATTCAAATAATTAATAATGACTTGCCAACAGTGGTTTCTTTGCTTCATCAACGGAACAAGGTATTGATCCAATTAGAACAAAATTTACTCAAAGCACAAGCTAGAATGAAGAACATGTTGATGAAAAATGACTAAAATTTCCTTTAATGTTGGAGACTAGGTGTTTGTCAACTTTAACCCAATAAACAACACTCCATTGCATTACGCAGGAATTAGAAGCTTGGAATGAAATATTCTAGCTTTTCCTGGTGATCTAGAGAATTGGCATAGTTACTTACAAACTCTTTTTACCGTCATAGGCAAAAGAGTGCATCCAATTTTTCATGTATCTTTATTGAAACATTGCCATGGAGATCCTGCAAGCTCTTCTATTCCTCTACCATTACTTACTGCTGAGTATGGCTCTTTTATTCAACTAGCATTTATTCTTCAAGTTTGTAATATTCTCCAGCGTGGTTAGAGAATCACTTAAGTTTTTGTTCAATGGGATGGCTTGGATACATATGACAATGGGATGAAACACATATTCGTGTAAAAGTTTCTAGTATCGACGCCCCCATGTATCATGGAAGAAAAGAATATCCAACACAAAATGTATTGGCAGCATGCACATTTGATTTGAAATTCACTTATGTGTTACCTGGGTGGGAAGGCACAACGTCTGATTTAAAAATTATGAAAAATGCATTAACTAGGGCCGCTCCTCTTAAAATCCCGGAAGGTAATTGTTGATACATTGTAATACTATATAATATTTCATAAACATATATACACAAAATATAATAGTGAAGTTTATTTTATTCAACATGAAAATATTACCTTGTTGATGCTGGGTTTATGTCAAGGAGTGGGCTTATTACACCATATAGAGGGGAGATGTATCACTTGAAAGAATATTCAAGAAATACACCACAAAATGCACGTGAATTGTTAAATCTTCTCCATGCATCTTTAAGGAATGCTATTGAATTAGCATTTGACGTCCTCGAGAAAAGTTTCGCTATAATAGGAAGCTCAACATAGCCCCATTATGGGTTAGAAACATAGAATGAAATTATTTTCGCATGTAGCATTTTGTATAATCACTTAATGTGTGTAGACTAAGATGATGCAATATTTGCACAAGTTGATAGTGAGCTTCAACATAAACCACATGAAGAAAATCATCATCGTGTGGAAAATAATGAAGAATCCACTCAAGGAAAAATTATTAGAGATGCTATAGCGGCCGATATACGAGTTAATTATGTTGAGTGACATACATTAAGTGTTTTGTACTATGTGTTGTATGTTTTTTTAATATGTATTTGTGGGAACAATTTATGTAATGATGTGACCTACTTGTTATGTGATCAAGTATTTTATGTAATTAACAATTTTGCATGTAGTACACCTCTGAAGTACTAATTTTGCTTGGCTCCACAACCGAATTGCTATTAGTAATTTATTTGTGCTTATTAATGATGTAGTTCATTTTTCAAGTACTAATTTTATGTAATGATGTAGTTCTTTTTGAAGTACTAATTTTATTGTGTTGTTGTTGTAGTTACTAAAATGTGTCAAAGAGAAAAGCAACTCATGATGGAAATACCACATTGGCATGGACTTTTACTATGGATGATGCTTTGATCGAGGCATATTTGCATCAACATATAGTGGGGAATAGAGTTAGAGGAACATTTACAACACATGCATTAAAGAATATAGTCATTGAGGGGGCGTTTGGTTGCAAGGAATGGAAAGGAGAGGATTGGAGAAGGAATGAAAATGAGGGGGAATGGTAAAGGCATGGAATGAAAACTATGTTTGGTTGTAAAGGATTGAGAGGATAATGCATTGGGAATGAAAAAAGTAAAAGAAAATAATATAATAAAATGACTTTTATACCCTTGATGAATTAAAAAATATTATATATTAGGTTATATAATAATTAATTTTAAATTATAAAGTATTTTGAGTTGTATTATTTATATTATAATTAAATATTTAAATTAAAATTTTTATTTTAATAATAAATAAAAATATTTATTTAATTGTTATTTGAATTGGATTATTGTTTTAACTATTATTTATTATCATTTCATTTTAATTATTATTTTAATTAATAATAATAATTTAATTATTATTTATTATATTAAACATCCAAACATTCACAACTATTATTTATTACTATTGGGTAATTTTGTCTTTTAACCCACAAAGAATAAGTAATCCTCATGTATTTAGTTTAAAACAATTCACATTAATTATTATTTACTTTAATTATTATTATCTTTAATTACAATAATTAAATATTTTAATTAATTAAATCATGTTAATTATTACAAATAATTATTTAAATTAATAAAACTTATAAAAAAGGGTAAATAAGTAATTACCCTCCATTCCTTCCCATTCCCCTCTCATTACCCCCAATTTTGGGGGGCATGAGGATGCCTTCTCCATGCCCTCTCCAAACCCATTCCCATTGCCTAGTGGTGCACCCAAACATGGGCATAGCACTATTAATACATCATTCCATTCCCAATCCCCTCCCAATCCGGATACCAAACACCCCCTGAATTCAAGAATAAATTTTCAGATAAGCTAATAGACAAGGAAAAAGTGCAAAACTGCATGGAAAAAATAATTTTGCCCGATGTTATGATATATTCAAGAATGGAATGAGTGGATTTACTTGGAATCCAACTACATAAACTTGGGATACATAACCTGAAGTATGGCAACACCTAATTGAGGTTAAAGTTTTTTCTCTTTTTTTAAATACATGAGATACAAAATTATATTTATGGATGTTATGTTCCTAATATTGGTTTATATATACAGAGCAAACCAGAAGCCGGTGAGTGGATGAACAAAAGTATTTGAAATTATGAGAAGCTCGTTCAACTATAAGAAAAGGATAGAGCAATTAGGCAACATGCTGAAACTGCATCGAAAATGAGATGGAGACGAGCTCAAAATGAAGCCTCACCGATGTCTATAGAAAATGAGCAAAATACAATTGATGAAATTGATTTTATAGTTACATCAAAATATGGTGAATTTGGAAAATTTAGATGAAAATGAAAATGTGGATGTACAACCCAATGAGATTGATGATGAAGCCTCACCGATGCCTACAAATCAACAATCACATTTTGAAGGTCAAAGTTCTTCTAAGTCCAAGAAGGTCAAAGTCCCCAATATTAATGAGAATCTTAGCAAATTGGGAGTGACCATTGAATCGGTCGTTGCTTCTATTGTTCAATCAACCACCACAATGGTTGAAGCATCTCATTCAAGCACGAATATTATAAGGGAATGCTTATCAAACCCAAATCCGTACAAAGATTATGATTTAACGGGTATGCTTTCCAATTTAGAATCTCACAACTAATTCTCACCGATGCTTATCTATTACTTACAATAGATGTGCCATTGTTGGAAGCTTTGATTAAATGCCCTAGTCAACATCGAAAGGGTTTATTATTGAGGTCGATGGGCCATGTCATGAACCACAAAATTAAAATGGAAGGTTAGCATTATATTTCTTACCAACATGAAATAATTTTTGGTCTATTAATGTAAGGCATAGTTACTAAAATCATAATTTCATTCTTGCTATTTTTGTAGGGATTGATGCATGTCACAAATGGTGGTTCAACGTTGAATGATTTTGAAGAACATTTTGTATTTTGATCTATCTTGCCAAATCAACATTGAGTTTACTTTATTTTGATGAACAATGTGTTTTGATTTCATGCAAGGGAACAATGTTATCTTCTTTTGACTTGATGAAACAATATGTAGTTTTTTTTTAAATGAAACAATATCTAGTTCTCTTTTATGATACAATGTTGGAGCAATGTGTATGTTGCTTAATTTGAGGAAACCATGTGTATTATGGTTTATTTAGATGAAACATTATGTATTTTGGTGGTTTTATGGAAATTGTTTTACTCATTTTATGGTTTATTTTATGATTATGTTTTATAATGGCTCGTGCTAGAGTAATTTTTCATTCGTGGATTTTTTTAAAAAAATTTTGATGAATTTTTATGTTGGAATGACAAAGGCTCAAATCTTGAATTTGGATTAGTTGTGCAATAACATAAATAAAAATAATTCAAATGCCTATGCTTTTTGTGTTTGAATTAAAATAAATATAAGGGTATTTTGGTAATAACAGTACATAACCTTATTTTCCTTTACTTCCAAATCTAATACAAAATGGTGACAACCCTTACTTTACCTTCCCTTCCCCCAAGCAAGGTATGGATCCAACCATTCCCTTCCCTTCCTTTCCATTACTTTATGAACCCATCCCTTACTCCATCTAAGCAAGCCGTTAATTACAATAATAATTTCCTCACATGGACCTTGAGGGCAAGGTTCCTTTCGAAGGGGGGGAGCAATGTTACATCTCCTATTAGGTTAGCCATGCAAAAGGGACATGTGGACAAGGACTAATCAAAGCAAAAGCAAATGGTGGGTGATTACACATGGCGAAGGAACACTCGGGTGAGAAGAATCAATACTTGTTATGATGAGTTTGTCATACCAGTTTATAAGAGATATATAAAGGGAATAGGTGGGCAAAAGAAGGGATAGAGAATAAAGAAGTAATTGGAAGCATGGTTCTCTGAAGAGAAAAGGGAGAAGTGGGAAGATCTAGGATTCCATATCCAAAGATTGAAGCTGAGCAAAGTATGTAACTCCTGTTATCTATGATTGCTTTTGTTTAGAAGAGTATAATTATTGAACTGAAGGATCATATCTAAAATCATCTTATATTGCTTCCATGGACTCATGATATCTTTTATCCACAATTCTTAATGATTTGAATTGAGATTCATTACATAATTTTCCTTTATAAAAATAACTCTCTTTTTTTGTTTTTAACTTGCAAAAGAATGAAAGACAAAATATATAAATACTCATTCAAAATATAAAAATTAATATATATTATACAAAAATTCATCTTTAAAGAACTCTAAAATGCATAAAAATATGATTTAAATTGCAAAAGACATGATAGGATAGAAGCATATAGGATATAAAGACTGAATATGAATAAGGGAAAGATATAGCCATGATAAGCTCATATTCCATCTTATGTTTGATGTGCATGAGATAAACTATCGAATAATATTTTGTTATCCTATTTTACGTTTGAATGGACCAGATAATGGCATGATATAATTTAATTTGTTTGTAAATGGATATAATTATCCTTTATACTATATTTATATATTCTTTTTAAATATGTTTTTTTTAACCTTTTTTTCTTAATTATTTACATATTTATTAGTTTCTATTAAATTATTAAAAAATACATAAGATAATCATTCACCTAGAGAAATTAAAGATAAAGACATAATGAAAGAAAAGATTCAAATATAAAACAATTTAGTCTAGCAATCCGATTTAATAATATATTAGATTGAAGACACGCGCTAACGCTTGGGGTTGAATATATCCAAAAGATTGCAAAAATAGTATAAATTTTGAAAAAAAAAAACATTCTTAATGTCATTTTTAAAATCATTTTCATTATGGGAAGTATATTTGCAAGATGTGAATGATTGGGAAATATATTACTAGAATAAGTTATATTGTTTATTGAATGATGAAAATGACTTCATTTAAGTAGAATTAAATTTAGCACTAACAACGATATGTTTTTGGTTTTTATTAATTAATTTATTAATTAATTTATTATTATTATTATTATTATTATTATTATTTATTGAAGAGGGGAAAAAGTTTCTTTAGACGACCACTATAACATTAAAGATAAATACTAATTAGAAATATATTGACAACAATATCTTGTATTTAAGTAGAAAAGAGTTCTTTGATTTAGAATAAATATTAGAGTCAATAAATATATAAAAAAAATTCATAAATTAGAGTCAATAAAGATACATAATGTCTAATACAAATAAAATTATAGCATGTGTTGTATTTTTAAAAAATACACCTATTTTCTATCAGAAGGATGGAGACATGGACGATAACTTTTTTAATAATTTCATACTACACATGAATTCAAAACAATTATAAAATTAAATATGAATCCTAATTACAAATATGTTGGCTGTAAAATATTGTCTTTAAGTATCAAAGAGTTCTTTGAGCTAGAATAAATATTAGAGCCAATAAATATATAAATACTTTTGTTCATAAATGAGACTTAATAAAGATAAATAGCGTTTAATACTAATAAAATTTAACATGGGATGTATTTTAAAATAAATACATATATAAAGTTTGTACATAAGTAGGTTATAAGATAATATTGGAAAAGAAAATTAAAACATTGTAATAATTGACAAAATAATGCATAAAAAAATATTTGCATTTTTCATGAAGACAATAAAACAAATATATATATATATATATATAGTGACTTACTCTTCACACATAGGTTTTAATATTCTTCTATGCATTTAAATAATAAAAAATATTATTTTTAACTCTTATTCTCTAAAACCTGATTTTTTTTTTCAGATGAAATAAAATAAAATAAATTAAAATTATAGGTAACATAAGCATTATAGCCTATTGATCAAAGCATGAGCCTATTTTGGTAAGAGTAATGCTATATGCAACAACCAGCTTACACGAATCTTTCACACAACTTATGTGGCTGCCACCTCATTATCCTAGTTATCTCTCCTAGTCAGCTCAGATTTAAAAAAAAAACAAAAAACCCTTAATTCCTCTTCATCTTTATCCTCATCTTCGCCTCACATCAACCCTTTGTCGGTAGCCTGTCTACTGTCACCTACCGGTCACCGCTCATCATCCTTATTTCGGTAAGAGCGTCACATCACGCCGCTCATTGCACGACTCCCGTCTCTCGTCGCTCACTGCCTTCATTTTCATCTTCGCAGGAGCATCTCATATTCCACGCCACCAAGAACCTTGCCTGTCGCTCGTGGCTGATCGTTCGTAGCTCAACCCCATTAAAAATGTTGTCTCTCTTTCTCCCTTATCACCACACTACACTATCGTTTTGATCCGCTTCTTGTTTTTTTCCTTGCCTTCTTCTCAATTTACAATGATTTTTCACAATCAAATCCATTTTTTTTCTTCATTACAAGCCTTCTTTCTTTCACTAATGGAATAAAGGTGGAAGCTCTATGCATTGTGTTTTATTCTCTTGTTTGCATTACTTGGTTAGTTTTAGGGGTAGGAGTATAGGATGGTGAATAAGCATTGAAGGAGTGGAGCCGTGGAGGAAAGGTGAGAGCTTTATGAATTTGGGTTTTGGTTGGGTCCTGTTTGTGGATCAAGTGCTAGGGATGTGTATTTGGGTTGGAATGGGTTTGTTTTGAGTGTTTATGAGCATTAATGGTGTAAAGGAAGGAGCTTTCTAAGTTTGGAAAGGATAGATTATCCAATCCCTGGCAATCTGCTTTAATGGTGCCAATGGGAGTATGGGGTGAGTCTGAGGATTTTCTGGGCTTCATCCCTTTTAAAGAGGTGTGAAGAATTGTAGAGAAAGAGCAAAGGTTATGTCCTTTTGTTTTTTATTCTTCATCATTTTTTGTTTATGTTTGGGAATCAGTGGAAAGGTGTCTTCTTTTTAAGGTGGTAGTGTTGTTCCATTGAGCATATTAGTCTAGAGATGGCTAGTTTCAATTGTGGAAGAAGGCACTCCAACTTGCTATGTTTCCTCAACCGTACCACACCCTCTAGGATTTCTTACTCGCTTCTCAAGGTGATCAATGGATCTTCTTCTTCATCTTATTTGATTTCAGTATCAGTTAGTGTTCAATTTGTTTCATCTTCTTTTGATTTTTTTTATTTGATCTGTTTCTCTATTTTTTTTACCAGTTTTTATATTTGAGAAAGTTGATTAGATGCATCTTAATTTTTTTCTTCTTTCTATTTTCAATTATATTTGTTGTGATCACCCTTTATTTTCTTTTTTTGTTGCTTTTCTAGTGATGATGAGGTCTTTTATTCTTTTTAAACAGAATAATGTAGTTTTTACCAACATCTGTAACGCTTAGCCTTTTTGCTATATTCCTTGAGATTGGCTTGCACTTATTGTTTCAAAGAATTTCTTCTTTTTCTTCTTTGTTTTGTTAGGTATTTGGATGAGTGGTGACCGACAGGCTGCAAGTGATGGGGAAGAGCGGTGGGTGAGGGGTTTGATGGCATGGAACGTCGTATGAAGACGAAAACGAAAGAGGTGAGCGATGGGCGATGGGCGATGGGTGACGGGCGTAGGGTTCGGTGCCGTGGGAGGGTCACGCAAGACCAAGACCAAGACATCGGCAGTAGCGACAAGCGGAGGGTTAGGTGGTGCGGCGGGTGACAATCAAGAGGTGCGAGGAGTGGGGTTTGGCGGGCAGCAAGCGATGGGTTTGGTGGAGTGGGTTGTGAGAGTGAAAGAACAATGAGGGCATGAGTTTCTTTATTTAATCTGATTTTTTTTTTATAAAACCAAAGTCATATGCTGAATAGGAGAAATAAATGAGATAGTGAGGTAACAGCCACGTGAGCTATGTGGAAAAATCGTGTAAGCTGGTCATTGCATATAGCATTACTCCTTTGGTAATTATTGGTAACCTCATTTGATCATAACCGCTTTAAATCTAAAATAATATAATAAAATCAATATTTTAAATTTCAACAATTTTATTTATTAACATTATCAAATAAAAAATATAAAGTATAAAACTTACCTGGTTTTCTTAATGAGTAATAGACTCAATCTACAAAGCTTAAGAGGGGAAAATATCAACGTTGTTGTAAAACACTTATGCAATAATGACATCCTTTTATAAGCAATGAAGTCTATTTTTTTTTTACTTTGTTTACTGTATAAGGATGGGGAAAGTCAAAGGTAAATCATTGGAAATCTGGTTACATATATGTACAATTTCATTAGGGTGAGGTCAACAATTGTGGCTTTATCATAAATTCATGTCAATCGGCCCACAAAAATAAAATAAAATAAAACTATGAATATGTCATCACAAGATATGTAAATGTTGTTCCGGATCTCTCGGTAGCAAAGAAAAACAAAATCCAAGCAAAATCCAACAGAGAGAGAGAGAGAGAGAGAGAGAGATTGGAGATTTTTTAATCACCATAAATGGAAACACTTTTTCTCTTCTCAATTGTTGATCATGCTTTCAGGGTCCGTTTGGTGCTTTGCAAGAAAATACTTTCCCTGTATTGTGTTTCCTTCCAAAGGTTTCCCTGTATTTACGTTCCCAGTAAAGTAACAATACAGTGTTTGGTATACACCTTGAATATTGTTATTAAAATACATGCAAAATGAATTCTTTTGTTTGGTATGAATAAGCTTTCCATGCAAAGTTATGATTATTCTCAATTTTACCCTTTAATAATAATGCAATAAAATAAAACCATACCTTAAGTACATGTTTTAATTTTCACATTAATTAATGGTTTATATATAAATAAATTAAGAAAGTTTGCTTATATACCCGGGAAAAGTAGGTATTTAGCTCATGCTTTTATATCATGAGAAATATGGCGGCTCAAAATTGATGACCCACAAGGTATGCTTCTCATATAAATTCTTAAAAAGAAATACAAAAAATTACAAGACTAACCAATAGAAATTGTCTTGTCCTAGGGTTCTGAAAAAGAAGAAGTAGTAGAGAAGTTCTTCACTAAGTGGGCGTTCATTTCAGAGGAACTGGGCGGAAGTGAGGAAGTGGGGGAAATGTCACTTCCCTGAAGTGGTGGAAGTGATATGACTTCCACCACTTCCTGTGTTCATTTTACAGAAAGTGCCACTTCCATGAAGTGTCAAGTTTCTTACTTCCTGTGTTTATTTCGGTGTAAGTGATGTCACTTCCCCAATGACTTCCACAACATGTTCATTTCAACGAAAGTGAGGGAAGTGTATAAAAATAAAAAAATATATAATAAATTTATAATTAAAATCACTAAAACTTTATATTTTTACATAATCAAATATTTTTAAATTTAAATAAATTTTTATGTTTTATATTTTATTTTAATTTTTAAACCCACAAGTTTAAATAATTATATACATTCATATATTTTGATGTTAAACATTATTTATTAAATTTTAATAATGTTCTCTCTTGTGTAAATATTTTAATTTTATTTACTTTAATATGAATTTATTGTTTTTAAATAATCATTGTTTCTCCAAACATGGCCATATCCTTCAAGAGTAGACAATGATCACAATCCCCTTCTCCTTGCAAGACTTCATCAACTTCTTTTGTTGCCACAAAGGATGCATTTCTACCTACATATACCATATCACAAATAATAATTTATAATGCTTAACCAAGTAATGAAATTCTCAAACATAAAAATAATGATAATGAAGAAAACAATCCTGAAACAACTCATGAAATTTGACAACCAAACAAAAAACAAATATAATATAAGCATGATTCTATACAAAAAACCATGCAACCAACAACACATGAAATATTTTGAGCTCACAAGTACATAATCCAAATCCATACAAAAAAAAAAACATAACAATGCATGTCAAACATAAAATCCATACAACATTCTTACAAATATAAACCAAAATAGTAATTGTCTCATTCAAGATTCACTTCCTTCAACAAAACAATTTGTCATCCACCACTTCAAAGAACAACTTATGCCATCCACCACTCCAAAGAACAACCTATGCATTCATGACAAAGACAATAAAGAACTCATTAAGTATTTAGGTTTTAAATAAAACAATTTTTGTTGTATGACTAGAAACCAAAATTACATACCTAGTGTGATGATCTCCTCAAGGGCTAGAGTTTCTCATGGAAGCAATAAAATTATCTATCCATCTTTTTTGGAGAGATGGCTTCCTCAAGTAGAAGTTCTCGGCCTCTTTTTTGTTGTCGATTAACTTATTGTAGACCATTTCTATGTCATCATCAGTATAACCTTCCATGCCCCACAACACATCGGTAAGTTTTTCTTTCCATGTCCTTTTTCTACTCCTATCTATTGATGCCGCTAACTCACCTATCTTTTCTCCAATGTTTTCTCCTAAACCATTTTCACCATTGGTCCTTGTTCTACGGGTCGCCCCGGCAGTGGTCTTATTCGTAGAAGACCTTAGTGCTTCGTGTCTTTGATTTTTTGTTTCCATAGGTTCACCGTCTAATGGTGTATTAAGTGGAGGTGCACTCTCATCCTCACCCGGTGTACCACCAAATTGGTCAAAGATGGTCCGTGCATAATCACTAGTAGCGTGATCATCTCCAGCAACCAAACGTAGCTCATCAAAAAAAGGGTATAGGCTTGTTTAAATACTCCTTAACTTTTGGTTGTCCCTGCGTAAATTCAAAGATAATGAAATAAATAATAGTATTAATAATCATGTCAAACATAATAAATAAACAAAACAAGCATAACTCCACATATGTACGATAGGCATCATCTTCTAGCACCAACTTCTTCTCTGTATCATTCCATCCAATACCACTGAGGTTCATAAGCCTTTTAATGTCTTGATATTTTTGTTTTAAAGTTCGCATGTGATTCTCCACATTATCGGCATCCATGCAAGCGGCAGGGAACCTACTATTCACAACATTAGCTGCTTCTACAAATATCTGGCATTTGAAGGATTTGTCAACTTTTAAGCCACTTCTTGTCATGTCTGCAAGTAATGGTATCAAGACATTATCCATTTCTTTTGTCTATATTTTGTTTGGCGTTCCTTTTCGCTTCTAACCCTGTGCACCTTCAGTATTGTTCATTCTACAACAATAATGAAAATATACATTATTACCAAATTGAGGAAAAAATCCATCCACCAAGTAATGAATAAGTAAACCATTTAATACAAACATAAAAGTTTCACTACCACCAAAAATTTACTACAACATGAAACAAAACAAATGCTAAAAATACATCCAAATAAGAGTTTTCATAATGGTGCCCTGAAGACACGACCACTCGATACATTGTCATGCCACATGCCATCTTTAATTTTCTCATGGAGTTCCATCCATTGAGCTTGTCGCTGACATCGTTCACTTAAGATGTTAGGCCTCTCATTTATGAGTATTTCATCTTCATCTCGTATGTGTTCTTGTGCCACAATGTCGTCTGGATCAACCTCTCTTACAAAATTATGTAGCACACAACAACCAAAAACAATGTCCACTTGTGTTTTGAAAGGATAGAATGACCTTGAGTCTAAAATCCTAAATCGATTCTTTAAAATCCCAAACGCTCTTTCTATTCTTGTTCTAAGTTGAGAATGTCGAAGATTGAATAATTCCTTCGCATTTTGGGGTCTACGGCCTGCTTGTTCTCGTAAATGGTATCTTACTTTTCGGTAAGGAGATATGAAACCATGTGTTGTTGTGTACCCGGCATCAACAAGGTAGTATTTTCCTAGCATTAAATAGTAAAGATATTAAGTTCATTTTTTGAAAGAATAGATGAAAAATATAACATGTGTTGTATTATTAAACCTGGAGGAATATGCAATCCATATGGCAGTGGTCGTGATAATGCATCTTTCAAAACTAAGTAGTCATTTGCCGAACCTTCCTAACCGGCAAGGACGTAGGTAAATTTTAGATCCAAATCACATGCGGCAAGAACGTTTTGTGTGATGCCCTTGCGACCCCGAAATTTACTCATGAGATCTGCACTTACCCTTGCATCTATATGAGTGCCATCAACAAATCCAATGCAATCCTGAGAGCTAAAAGTTAATTAGGAAGGCCGGATAAAATAATTATTAATTTGAATTTAATGGGAAAGAAATACGTCACACCTTGAAAAAGCGATAAAAATTGGGGTTGAATTCTATATCAGGGTGTATTGATGTCCCCGGTTGTTTCACAAACAAAATGTCGGATGCTACAAATAGCTTGGAGGACATCATTAAAATATCTGCTCACCGTCGCACCTGATCTAATAAAATCAATTTTAATTGCCCTGTTTTTTGCATGGTGGCCAACTATGTGTAAAAAAAGTGCCACTTGTTCCTCTACCGCGACGTGGATGGTACCCCTCAAGTGACCATGCTCCCTTAATATAGTGCAAAGTCTAAGGAAAGTATCCTTGGATATTCGTATATATTCAGCACAATTATGCATGCCTCCATCTAATATTCGGGCCATGTGTGCATTTCGATGAATATCTCTAACGAAGGAAGGTTCTCGAGGTAGCATCTGTCATCTTTGTCGGTTAGACAACATTACTGAAATGATGGCCATGGTTACCAACACAGGGATGTCGATGTGGATTAATTTGGATAGATTGTCATTGGCCATTTTAAACCTATATTGACATAGAAAGATTTTTTTGTATATTACCATAAGTTTCATATTTATTAAAAAATGTCACTAAAAAATAATAACCCACAGCCAATTCATATGCACTATCAAAACCAATTCAATCCATTTTATTAAAATTAATATACAGTCAATTCAATCCAGAATGATATACATTATATTAAAATTAATATACAGTCCAACACTCATCAAATTTACTAATGAGGAGCAATTGATGAAAACAGAGATTCAAAATTATCTGCCAGAATACAAAATAATACTAATAAAAAAATACAGGACTATGTAATCATTTCACAACAACCAACTAAACCAAGTATAAAATTCAAACAATGAGAAAAACTAGACAGCCTCACTGAAATCAAGAATTCCAACTATAATTCAAAACACATCCATAAACAATTTAGTAAACGAAAGCTAGTAAAGTCAAGATGTAAGTAGTTCATTTTTAAGGTACTGCTTCATTCATGGATCGATCATATGAAAGTCACCACACGATTATCCTACAATTGATAGTTATCCAGTCAATTGTCCTGCCAATCACAATTCAAATGTCAAAAGTTATGCAGTATCTAGCTGGGCAAGAAGTTGTTTCTGGAAAAGATGCGTCATAATTAAAATGGCTAAATTTTTCAAACCAACCAGGCCTAATGGTAGTTTTGTTGTAATCTTGTGGGTATATATACATACATACATATATATATATATATATATATGTCTTTTCTTTTCCTCTAATAAAATTTGACGGTATGTTTATTTTTATTAAAAATAAAATAATTGATTGTATGTTGTAAAGCTTTTGGATGTAGATATGTTTAAACTTAGGAAAGAAATCATAATTGAAGAGGATGTACAAACCCATGATCAAAGTCATATAAATATATTCATATATATATATATATATATATATATATATATATATAAGTGGTACAAAAGGAATGAAAAGAAGATGATGGTTTTTCAGAAAACAGAGGCAAAAAAAGAAATAGGACAATGTAATTGAACATGTAACTTTGTCAAATTCTTAAATTTTTTTTTTCTTGATAAAAATAAGTAAACCATAAATTAAAATCTATGGAAAAAAGAAGGATAAATACATAGATCAACATTTAGTAGTAATCAAAGCATTGAGCAGTACTTCTTAACTTTACTGCATGCTATGTACACAATTCTAACCAAAATATACAAAGCTAAGATCATTAAGAAATATACAAAGCTAAGATAAAAGTAAATATGATTAATTTTACTGCATGCTATGCACACAATTCTAACCAAAATTATACTGAGAACTGGTGGCTGGGATAAGTATTTCAAAATAGAACAAAATGAACTACAGATTTGATATGAACAAAGCCTCATTAGTTACAAAGTATGAACACACAAGATTGGCTAATTTCAACTAAACATATCTAGTGTTAGCGTTAACTAATTAATTGCTCAATCATAATATCATATTTGTGTTTGTGCTTTTTGGAGATTAAAATATAATAAGGAATCATCACTTCAAAAAGATGCAATTCCGGATTGATTCATTGATAATAACAGTACAAAATATGCCATCACTAAAAATGATCCTTTGTTATTTTTTCTGGTCAATCTTGCCCATTACTTTTATATTTGTAACCTCGGCAATGAAGTTTCAATATATTTCCATTGTAGATGATCATACGACAAAAGGTAATCCCTTATTTAAAGCCCATAATTAATGATAAAAACAATATACAACAGTATTTATGCTTATAAATCATTCACAACAAGGGCACGAAAACCTTCTAGTTGTGTACTTGTGTAGTAATATAATGTTGACAATCAACTTCATAAAACTAATATCAAGGTGTGGAGAGTACCAGTTAACAGGTTTTCAGACTAAAGAAAAAAATTAATTTTGCTGATCCAAAACAAGGGGAAAAAAAACTTCCTAGTTTTTGCTGTGAAAGGTTGTTTAGCCCAGAAAAAGAACTAATCTTGCAATTAGTTTACAAATAGTAAGAGCACTGAGATGAGTATTAATTATATTGAAGAAGGATTATACCAAAGTGATTAGTCTTGAACTAATCTTAACCATTACCAAGTAGTAATCTAACCAAACCCCCCTCTAATCCTCAATTCTAATCCTATATACTCAGATACTCCATTAAACAAAGTCATATTCAATCAAAGAGAGTCATGGAGTTGATCAATTTATAAAACTCAAAAACATGCACAACCATAACTCTTACTTTGGATTTATAACCACAATAAACATGGGTAACTAAACCTATAAGAAACACAACAAGTATCCAAACTCTCTTTCTTTTAAAAAATTATCCTAATTAATTGGCATCAAATTTTAAAAGCTTCAAAAGATAAGATTTTTCTCTATATATCAATGGAAGGGTTATTGTGGTTTAATGAAAAGTGAACAATCAAAACATTTTTTTACTTAAACTTAATCTAAGATAATTAAACTGTTTCTACTAAACAAAAAGAAAGATACAGCAATCACGAACAACCTCATGTTCTACAATATAATCCACAATTAAAGAAAGATAATTAATATCAATGGCTGGTATAATCCACAATCTCACATTTTTAACCATTTTTAAGAATTAAACATAGTAACAAATACCATTCCACAATGAAAAAAGCAAAACAATCGTTATGATCAATAGAGAAGATGCCAAATCACAGTGATCAAAACCATAAATTCCAATGTTCGTAGCTTGCATCAAAACTAAAAGATCTGATTAAAGTCTTAAACCACACAGTATCAAAAACCTCAACTTTAATTCTCAAAAAAGGAAACACAAATTAAATCAAAAGCAATAGAACCTGCAGATCAAGCAGTGAGGACGATGGCACCAAGAAGAAGAAAGCTGGCTGTATTTTCCTATTTTTTTGTTTTTAATCATGTAGAAATGCATTAGAAACTATGAAGCAACAATTAACCTTTCTAATTTAACCAATTTGAACTTAGATTTATAAGAACTTCATTCAGAAAAAAAAAGTCCTAACCGCTGGAACCTGATCCAGCAAAAACAAGGAAGAAGAACACACCTGATCAACAGTGTGATCGCCGGAGGATAGGTCTAGCGCTGCCGGTGCCGGAGGGAAGAATTCACCGGAGGAGAGATCTAGCCGTTGCCTGTGCCAGAGGAGAGATCTAGTTATCTGCTGTTGTCGGTGCCATTGCCGGTGTATAGATCTAACCGCCGGTGAAGTCTTTCGATGAAAGAGAAGGTGCGGCCTGACAATGCTGTAGGAGAGGAGAGAGGGCCACTTCAATGTGAGTTCAAGAAGGGTTTTGGAAGTGGGTGGAAGTGGGCTTTTATATGGGGCTCACTTCCCCCACTTCAGTGTGAAAAATACTGAAGTGGGTTTGCGTTAAAACCCACTTTCAGTGTGAAGTGGGGAGGAGTGGCCACTTCCGCCACTTCAGAGGAAAAGAACATAAAAAGTGGCCACTTCAGCCCACTTCAGAGGAAATGAACGCCCCCTAAAGCTAGGGTTCTTAAAAGGAAGATAGGACAAAAAAAAAGAATTTTTATTTTTCAAAAGGGTAACATTTGAATTTTACATGTCTCCTATCTTCCCAACCATGATGTAATCTGTTTCACACCCCCACCCCCTATGAATCTTTTTTCCTGGTCAAATGGAAAAGTAATTGTAAGTTGATCATTACTTTACATAATTTCTTTTTCAACCAAACACATGAAAATGCTTCACAACCTTAACTTTCTAGAGAAAATTGTTACTTTCCCTCATACCAAACAGTTCACATTTTTTCCCCCTAGTATGTGAATTGGTGCTATGGATAAATCCAAGATTCTTGCATAGCAATTCGGAATGTAGTGGAAAAAAATGTCATCAATATTCAGGATTAGGGTTCCAGGGGTGCGGTTCAAATTTATCATCAACAAAAAAAGGAAAAAAGAAAACTGTTAAAACTCCTAATACTCACAAAATACAAATTAATTCTCATCTTTAAGAAATTATAATGCATTTTAATCCATTAATCTATTAAAAAAGTGAAGCACAAGGAATACTTGATTTGACATTTACTGAGGATCTAACAGAGCAGTATGAATTCATCAAGCCATAAATATATTCTACATATTATATCATTATCTCAAACTAATTCATTATACACAAAAAGTACAAACAATTTCTTGCCATTCAAGATCACCTAGCCTTCTATAGATATCAGAATCCATAAATACATAAAAGGGGGAAAAACCTAATTCGAAAGTGACTGATAAACTGGCAGTGCAGTATGAAGGATTTAAGCTTGTTTTTTCGCATCCAAACTTTCCAAACTCTTGGATCTTAGAAATGTGGAGAACTTTTTGGGTTTTGATCACCCACATCATATAATCCCTTTTAAAATATTTTAAAAATAAATAAATAAAACCAAACAACAAATCAATGGAAAGGAAAACGATTAAATTTCTTTTGTCATCCAACTAAATTAATCAATCATCACGTACTTTATAAAAATCTAAACAAACCTTTCCCAAACACCCAAAAAAAATCAAATCAAATTAAATTATAGAAAAAGGATTTAAAAAAACATTCAAGAACAAACTATACATCATCCACCTAACCATATCAGTCCACTAAAGTCCCAGCAAAACAAAAACCCATGTCCCACCCTCATATCACCATCAAAACCAATTCATAAATTTTCCTTAATATCATCACCCACCTCTAGAGAAACCAAACAAAACCAACATCACAAAAGCTCCATAACCCTATTTCGTACCTTTGTATGGCATGGATCCCCACAAGACTTCTGTGAGCACCGTCGCAGCTTTGGCATCAAATATGGCATCTTCCTTCATCCTCCTCACCACCTCCAATTTCAATGCCCTCTTCTTTCTTTGCCTTAACCCTACCCCACCTCCATCTGGATCGCAAACTGAGCCACACTGCTCGCTATCTTCCCCGATCTCTGAAGCTCCAACAATATCTTCACCAATCCATCTCCCATCATTGCCTCGATCGCCTTTTTCCTCTCGAAATTACTCGATATCGCGGCAGCACTCGAAGGCGGCGTCGTGCATCTCCACGTCGCTGGGCATCAGCAGTGAGATTAGCTTCAGGATCTTGCCATCAGAGCTAAGTAACCCAAAAAAATCTAAAAAAATCAAAAAAATTAAGGAAAAGATCCAAACTTTGAGAAAATGAGGCCGAGAGACTTAATAGTTACATACTCGATTTCCTACAAATGAATAATTTTTTTAAAAAAAGGAAAAAAATAAAATTAGGGAAGAAAAACTAGATTGGGAGCTGGCTTGGAGAAATTCCTTTGAGGAAATGGAAGACGGCGAGGATGACTGGGTTTTCCCTTTGCTGGATGAGGATCAAGATGACGTCGATCGAAGCCCACCATTGTCGTGGATAAACACAAGGCTTGTGTTCATTGATGAGGGGAAGGCAGCCTATGAACCAGTACATCTCATTCGTCCTTGGCAAAAGCCTAGGGATAGCTTTGATGGTAACGACAAAGCTAGGCAGTCACTGGTTCGATTGCCTCCAGGGGTTGTTGACGCTGCTACACTCAGGCCGATTGCGCAAAGCATAACGACGACGATGACAGATAAGGGCATGGTTGAAGGTCTTAACTCATGTGTCTCTGTCGCCGGTTATCGATTCACGCACATGATTCCCCAAGAGCTTAAGGGGAAAGCTAAGATGGTGGAGTCGTCTTTCACTAGTTTTGGGGGAGGGGTAGATGGAACACTCACCCATCCACTTGTGACGATGGACCGATCCGTCCAGAAAATCTCGGAGAAGCAGGAAGAGATGGAGACGACGATGATAGCCGGAGAAAAAAGAAACAAAGAATGGCGACCACACTCTCAACTACAGTTTGCCTGTCTGGTGAGCGCTGCTCCCTGGGGTTTGATAAACTCGGAAGAGACGACTTGTCCGGCTAGCGATGCTCCCAAGATCTCGCTAATGCAGAGGAAAGAGACCCGGCCGGTGAGCATAGCTCCCGGGGTCCAGAAGGGATCTGTGGGTATGTTGCTTGCTCGTGACATGGTCTCCGACAACTGGAGTGGGGGTGACAATGTTCACAGAGCGGAAATATCTCTGACCGATAGTGTGTTGGTTGCTCATGACATGATCTTGGTGATGCAGAGGAAAGAGACCCGACCGGTGAGCGCAGCTCCCGGGGTCAAGAAGGGATCTGCGGGTATGTTGCTTGCTCGCAACATGGTCTCCGATGACTGGAGTGGGAGTGACGACGTTCGTGGAGCTAAAAAACCTTGGACCGAAGGTTCATTGTTAGAAAAACGGACCGCCAGTCTCAAGTGTAACCCCAACGGTCGATTGAGGTTGCATGCCTCAGATTGTGGGTCAAACTTTTCCCTTGACATGAGCAACGTTGTCGATCCCTTGTTGATCGAGGTTGCTGACTGTCAGGGCGATAGTGGAGACATGCAGAGGAAGGTGGCCATTATGAAGCCGTCACCCATGAGTAGATTAATTTCAAATGAGAAAATGAAGGTGGCCAATGCGAAGCCGCCACTTGGTAGACAACAGATTGATCAGGAGATTGTGTCGCCCATGTGCATGTTAAATCCCAATGAAAACATGAAGGTAGCCAATTTAAAGCCTCCACTTGGCACACAACTGGTGGATCATGATATGGTGTCTCCCATGTGCATGCCAAATCCCAATGAAATTAGAGAAAACCTTTCGATTTCATTTGGGTCCCTTCATTTAGACCATTCGGATTCAGTTGGGCTTCAAGAAATAGGCCTTGTTGATCTAATTGGGCTGCCCATCAACAAGCAACACTCGGAGGCTAATTTGGTGCACATTTCTCTGGGCGGTCGTAATTATAATCAAGATTCACTTGAATATGATCGCCCCCTCCATGGTGGAAGCGGTTTTAGCTCATCGGCTTTGGATGGCCGTCAGGCTATTAGTTCCCGGACTCCGATCTGCTAGGAGACTAGTCAGCCTACCTATCACACCAGTTGGTGGGAGTTTTGTGCGCTGGCCGTTATCTTTTATTTTTATGTTTTTTTCTTCGTGTTATTCTCTTTTCCACTTCTAGTGGATGTTTGTTTGAATGAATGTGGTTTATCCACCTTTTCCAAAATAAATAAATAAATTAATTAATAAATTGGGGTCATATTGAAAGATTTGTTTAACAAAAGATCAAAGGTTGTGATTCATCTCCTATCACCAACACTGATCCATCTCCCACCAGCAAGGAACTTGGCCTTAAAATGGAATTGAGGGAGAAGGAAAGGGAAAGACATTAGTAATTTGGGGATTTAGGGTTAGGGTTTCGGCTAGAGGGGACTGTGGAGAGAACGAGATAATATGGAGAAACAATGGCCAATATATATAGATATTACACTGTTTTAATTGTAAAACAAAACCCAACAAATACGGGATGAACAAATGTCCTCTCACAAATTAATTTGGAAAGGGAGATTTTTAGAGGATAACTTTAAGGGCATGTTTGGTTCGTGGCAATGACATATTACCACGTAACGAGATTACCATGGTAATATCAGTGGGAATGTTATATAGTTGGAAATATTGCGGTAATTTAATATAACCATGTTTGGTTGGGAACTTTTATTACTGGGAATAGTTCATTACCGTGTTTGGTTGTCATGGTAATCAATTTGCTAAAATATAAAAAGTTATAAGATTACTATGGTAATCCAAAATAGACACCAAATTTGGTGGTAATAGGATTACCACTTTCTTGGTAATATTTATAAGTTGGTAATATGATATTACAATCCACATTACCACCGGTGCAATGCCAAACGTGGTAATATTTGCAAATTATCACGTAACACATGATAATCTTTCTACATTACCGCGAACCAAACGGCCCCTAAGAGTAAGTATGTATTAGCATTTGACATGTTAGTTCAAGAGATTTTCTGTAAATTTAAATTTAAGGAGTGGTCAGAATGTCAAAGGACATATTCCAGGGGGTGTATCAAGAATAATGAAAATAAGGGATCAAAATGTAATTTTTCTCCCAGGACCTATATATATACTTCCTTGAATTCTCATCTAGGGTTTCGCTTTCGCTTTCTCTCTCTCTCTCTCGGCGGAGATTTCCACAGCTGAAGGCTCGTCCACAAGCATCGAGTCTCTCACTCTGGATCCTGCGCAGCATTCGGCCTCCTCGTCAACGTACGTACCTCAAATCTCATGGACTTTCATGGAATCGCTGTGCACTTACCTTTTTGTTTGATTCATAGGATGATGACGGCGGAGGAGAAGTACCTTCTGGTGAGAAGCATTGGGGAGGAGTGTATACAAGAGGAGGAGCTGCGGAACTTGCTGGAGAAGAAGCCTAATCCTATTTGCTATGATGGATTTGAGCCTTCTGGGAGGATGCACATCGCGCAGGTTTTATGTCTGATAATGGAATTTGTTTACTTGTAGGCTTTTAGATGTCAAGCGTGATTCGTAGGTTCTATTCATTATGTGTGGAAATGCAAGATAATCTGAAAAAGTTTGTTTTTTTGTTGACTAATATGCATTAGTGTTGTTCATAGTCTATATCTTGGGCAATGTTTGATTAAAATTGATGCTAATGTCATGCATTGCCATCTGATTCAATCTTTAATTAAGAATCATGAACCTGTGCAAACAGCTTTTATATAACAAATTAGTGGTGTATTTCTCTATATTCTAGATGTAAATTGCATAACAGTCAATGTCATGTAATTGCAATTCTACATTTGCACCCAAAATCACAAGAAAAAAAAATCTGCATGTGTTTATCTTGTTCTTACTTTTTTATGAATTTTATTTGTCATCAGGGAGTTATGAAGGCAATTAATGTGAACAAATTGACTTCAGCTGGATGTACTGTCAAAATATGGATAGCTGATTGGTTTGCTCAGCTAAACAGTAAAATGGGGGGTGATTTGAAGAAAATCCAAACAGTAGGACGCTACCTTATTGAGATATGGAAAGCTGTTGGCATGAACCTTGAGAATGTTGAGTTTTTATGGTCTTCAGAAGAGATTAATAGCCGGGCTCATGAATATTGGCCTCTGGTAATGGATATAGCTAGAAGAAACACCCTTCCACGGATAGTAAGGTACATTGATGGTGTCTTTATATATATATTTTTTTATTGTTATTTGCTATTTTTCTATTATTTATTATATTCAATGCTATACCAAAAGCTCATAATGCAGTATCGGTTTTGAATCTGGATTATGACTTCAAAGATATTGTTAATTGATCTTTCAGGTGCAGTCAGATTATGGGTCGAAGTGAGCAAGATGATTTAACTGCTGCACAGATTTTTTACCCATGCATGCAGTGTGCTGACGTATTCTTCCTTAAGGTTTGTCTATATCTTAAGTTTGCTTTTCACTGCTTTATCATGACATAGGAAAATAAGATAACATGACACTGGTTGGATCTTAAGAATAATTTAAGCACCAAGTTAGCTCTATATAACTGAATTTCTTTAGCATTCTCCCATACGAATAGTTGGCTTTGATAATTGAACATGACTCAATAATTGTAAAATCTGTCCATCCTCTATCGAACGGTTTGTGATAAATCTCTCTTGTAAGTGTAGGGAATGTTTGGATGATGAGTTACTTTCTTCAACTAAACAACCCTTATTTCTTCTATGAACCATTTTTATAAGATTTAATCATTTAAATAAGTATACTGATTAATAAATTTTAAATATGTTTATATTAATAAATATCTATTATTATTATTATTATTTAAAAACTAATTTTGATTAGTAAAGTGTGTTTAACTTATACAAAAATTTTCCCTTCAACCCATTATTTAGAAATCCCTTAAACACTTTTATTCGCCAATCAAACACAACCTTAGTGTTTTTGGTAGAAAAAAAATGCTAACTTAAGTGTGAAATAAATCTAGTGTTGGCAAGTTAAGTAAATATTATTTAGAATATTTGCAGAAGATAGCTAGCCTATTTTATCCATCAAATTTTATCTTTTGCTGGATTCAGAGCGGCTTTAGCTTCTTTAACAAAGGCATGTAGGCTACAGGGCCATCTTTATCTTGTATTGGATATATTCTTGAAACTAATTTTACCTCTCAAACTTCCCACTGCATGGTACAACGATGTTTTCATCATTTTTCAGGCTGACATCTGCCAGTTAGGCATGGATCAGAGGAAAGTCAATGTGCTTGCAAGGGAGTATTGTGATGCTATTAAAAGAAAAAACAAGCCTATCATTTTGTCACACCGTATCCTTCTTGATGTTATCATACCACTCTTTTTTAAATGCCAAGGGAAATTTTGTTTAGCCATGATCAGATGTCTGCTTTAGATATGCTTCCTGGATTACAGCAGGGGCAGGAGAAGATGTCGAAAAGTGATCCATCCTCTTCTATCTATACGGAGGATGAGGAGGTATGTACTCTGTTTGAAACTTTTCTTTAATCTTTATCATATCATATTTTGCAATGTGAGGCACATGTCTTTTGGGAAAAACGTTTTTGCATTGTTTCCTCATAGTCAGTTTTGTAAGGTTAGACTGGAAAATTTGGAAGCAGTGTTTTTGAAGAAAGTCTTTACCTCAGCCATATTGTGACAAATGATGACCTTGTTGAAAATGCCTCATTAAACGTAGTTCTCAATCATGAAGAAGCAACCTCTTATCTTTTGCTGAAATTGTCACAAAGATTATTTCTCAAATGTACCCTCACAATCAAGTAATTTATTTGCTTCACATGTTTTCTGGTTCTGTTATCTTTAATTGCCTCCACGGGTTGTTTTGTGTCTCAGGCTGAAGTGAACGTTAAGATAAAGAAAGCTTATTGCCCACCTCAAGTTGTGGAAGGAAATCCTTGTCTAGAATACATTAAATACATCGTGCTCCCATGGTTTGGTTCTTTCGAAGTAGAGCGGCAGCCTGAAAATGGGGGAAACAAGTGTGTGCCTTTTCCAATATTTATTGTTTATTATTGCATCTTGATTGCGTTAGTTAACCTTTTACGACATCAGAGGGCTTCAAGCCTTCAATTTATATTGTTTGTTTCAAATTAAAATTTAACAATTCTCACTTTGGCCCAACTTCCGTCTCATCTAATGTGTAAATTCTTATGGAAGGAATGTTTGAATTAGCTATAATGGTTCAATCTTAATGGATTTCTAAAACTTAATGAGCTATGTTTCCTCAAGTGATTTTTGCAAATGTGCTATCCCAATTTTTTGTCCTAAAATAGATTGTAAACTTTGGTCTTGGAGGTTTTGCTTTAGTGGTGGATGTACTAATGATTTCTTCTTTTCCAGAACTTATGCCAGCATGGAAGAACTAATTGTGGATTATGAAAGTGGCATGTTGCATCCCGCTGACGTAAAGCCTGCACTCTCGAAAGCATTGAATCGTATATTACAGGTGACATGTGTTGATCTTCTCAGGCATTTCATAATTTGTTAAAGTGTTTCTCTGCATTGATTCATCTTGCAGACAATGACCAGTTTTAACTTAAAAAATGTGATATATCTTTGACTGGGCTGGTTCAATTTTGTTTTATCATTTCTTCATATATTGATATATGACTGTATTGCTACATCTTCAACTTTTTTCATACAGTTTGCAAAGATCAACATGTTCATGGCACCTTAAAGAAAGAATCTTGATCAGAATAACCCTTTCCTATGAATATTTAAGATATGGCCGACTTTATATCTATTTTATGTTTTATTTTTTACTTTTTGCTTTTGTAGCCGGTCCGTGATCACTTCAAAAACAACAAGGAGGCCAAAGAACTGCTGAAGGCTGTCAAGGTACTAATCCCTGTTTCTAAAAGATATTTGTCTTACCGAACCTGGTGTTGTCGCACCAAATGCAGTATGGATAAAATAATACAAGGACCTAAGAGCACTTATGATCTCATACATGGATTTCTTTGACATTAGTAAATATAACATAAATATAAAAGGGTAAAAATTTTAGGAGACCACTGTACTATGACCGTTTTTTTTAATTTGCTCACTGAATTTCAATTTGTTTCTTTTCAATCATCCTATACTGATTCTATTTCACCGGGAGGTTACCCATAATATTCCGATCAATTTTTGCTGAGCTGGCCACCAGAATTACACGCCATGCATTAAACTAAAGTTATTTAATCCACGCTGGCTTGGACACGTCAGCAAGGTATGTGAAAAATACACATAAACATACACTTAAGCATACACATCAGCATTTCATGAGAAACCCTTGGTGAGGTGTATGCTGATGTGTGTTTTCCACACACCTTGTTGACGTGTCCAAGCTAGCGTAGATTAAATAACTTTAGTTTAATGTATGACGTGTAAGTTCGGTGGCCGGCTCAGCAAAAATTGATTGGAATCTTATGGGTGACCTCCCGGGGAACATAATCAGTGTAGGGTGATTGAAAAGAAACAAATTAAAATTTAATGAGCAAAGTGAAAAACAGTCATAGTACATAGTACGGTGGCCTCCTAAAATTATTTGTCCAGTGGCCTCCTAAAATTTTTACTCAAATATAAAATTTAACTTAAAAGATGAACAAGTTGAAGTATATGCTACACTCCATTAAACCTCTAAGAGTGGTCCATATGTGATTTTTTTTCTTTTATTCGGGAACAAATTTAATGGATATATGGCCTTCAACATTAGTTATATTTTGATACAGGTTTTGCTTTGAATAAATCTTTTCAACCCTTCATTACATTTTTTGCAGGGATACAGAGTTACCCGGTGATCACAAAACAAGGAATTGCATACTGATGGTATTCCTCATCCTTTTTTATCCAAGTTTTCTTCAAAGCCCTAGACAAATTACACCTCCGTTTACCCTTACATATAATTCACTCTATACGATAAGCATACGGTGATATCTAGTCAGACTTTGGCTTCCAGTATGCTGATTGTAGTATTTCTGTCGTATATTTGTTACTTCGATATTAATGTGTGACCGGGAAGCTTGGACTTTCATCTTACAAATAAATATTAGATTTTTTTTGCTTCTTTCTTGATTTCTTTTATCTTGTATATTGTTTAAAACCAAAGCTAGATGAAGGCTTGTGTTTAGCAACAAATGGTATATTGGAATCAAATTTATAATGGTACTAATTGAATTTGAAACAGATCATGATATTGTATTTGTTTTACCCTTTTGCAATGCGTGTGAAAATGGACAAGGTAAAAATTGAGAGTTCCTCTCATTTTATTGGATTGTAATTTGTTATTCATAAAATGTGCAGTTTGTTGTCATGAACCAGACAAATCTAAATATATTGTAAACATCCAATGAAATTGTCAAGAGGGTGGTTTGCATATTTGACCCTGTAAAACATTGAAGTTACATTATTTTATTTTATTTATTTATTTTTATTTTAATTTTAATTTTTTTTTTTATAAAGTGAACAATCCGGTTGGGCTATACCAACATTGGCTACATAATTTTTCATCTTTTGTAAATTTCTCTTTTTTTGGGCAAGATTTTAATGTATATATAAACCATTATAATTTATTATTGTTATGCTCAAGCTCTATGCACGGTTGAAATAATTAGATGTTAATAATAATGTTTGCACTTAACATAATTGTTATAATTTTGATAATAATATTTGAAATTTAGTATATTGCTACTCAAATTTTAAAAAAAAATTTAAATTTAAATTTTTAAAAATTATTTATTGATTCTGGCAAATAAAAAAGATGAATTCATGCTATATATTATTTATAATTTGCCCTCTTCAGTAAATCATAATTAATTTAGGTTTAAATTGTGTATACTTTCAAAGGCAATCCTTCTAATATTTTGTAATTAATTTAGAACTAAATTATAACTTTATGTTGTTACAATACAACCCCTCTAATAATCTACAATTAATTGAAGTTTATAGTTCAATGATAATTTTATATCAAAATTTCATCAAAATTCGAAATTATCAATACATTTTTTAATTATAAATATTTTTAAAATATTAATTTACTTTTAAAGTTTTTAGTACGAAATTAAAGATAGTTTGTGTTTAATTATTATTAGGTAAACGAAAGCTTTATCAATTTATGAAGCTATCAATATATTTTTTTCGAGTTATAATTATTTTTTGAATTATATATGTGATTTTAAAGTTTCACATATTCGAGATTATGCAAATATTATATTAATTTTTTTATATTATAAAAATAATTTTAGCTATTAATTCACAAATTGAGAAATAATATTACAATTGGATAAATAAAAGTATTTAATTTATCATATATTATTTTAAAAATATATTAATGTATAGAAATTATATATATAAGATAACTTAATTTAATATATTGTATTATTTATAATATTAAAATTTTATAAATAAAAGATTTTAATTTATGATGAGATAAAATAACCTATTTTTATATTTAAAAAATCTATTTTACAATTATTAATCTAATCATTCACTTATTAAAAAAAATAAGATATCATATTTAATGTATAGAAATTATATATATAAGATATAACTTAATTTAATATATTGTATTATTTATAATATTAAAATTTTATAAATAAAAGATTTAATTTATGATGAGATAAAATAACCTATTTTTATATTTAAAAAAGCTATTTTACAATTATTAATCTAATCATTCACTTATTAAAAAAAATAAGATATCATATTTAATGTATAGAAATTATATATATAAGATAACTTAATTTAATATATTGTATTATTTATAATATTAAAATTTTATAAATAAAAGATTTTAATTTATGATGAGATAAAATAACCTATTTTTATATTTAAAAAAGCTATTTTACAATTATTAATCTAATCATTCACTTATTAAAAAAAATAAGATATCATATTTATCTTTATTAATTTTGATAAATAAAATACTTTAATTTATCATTAATAAAATAATCTATTCCTATTAAAAAAATGTTATAAAATAATATAAGTTAATTTAATATATTATATTATTCTTATTTTAATATTGTTGCAATATTATATGAATTGATGGGAAACTTTTCATGAGAACTTGATAGGTAGCACTCACTTTTGCTACTTTAATATATTATATATGTATAGATTGGTCTAAGATTATCAAAGCCAACTACTTCACTAGTGATCTCCTCAATATTCTCTTCTCACAACCCCCAAGAAACAAATCTTTCTTCTGGGCGGGAATCAGCACTATTCTACCCACTTTCCGGGCCTGTTTAACCAAGTCTGTCGGTAATGGTGAAAACACTTTATTCTGGTTCGACAGATGGCTAGAGGGCCAATCTCCCCAATAATCGATGGACATCACTTTTTGATCGTTTCTTTTCCTGGATTACTTTTAAAAACAATTTCTTCTCATACTTAACTCTCATAGAACCCATTTTCGAGTACCCACAACTGAAGAATTCGACTTTTTATTAAATTCTTTACCAGATTGTTCAAACGATATCGAAGACTCATATTCCTGGTCTTTAGAAAAAAATTGAAATTTCTCCGTCAAATCATTCTACAACTTTTTAATCGACGGAGGCCTCCGCTCTCAACTCTATCCCAATTTCTGGAAAACCAAATCACCAAGCAAAATCACTTTATTCTGTTGGTTGGCATGGGATAATAAAATTCTTACTCTTGAAAACTTATTCAAAAAAGGTTGCAATTTCTTTGCCACTGACACGTGTATACTTTGTCACAATAACTCAGAATCAGTGGATCACCTTTTTTTAAATTGTTACTTTTTGTACTCGCATCTGGTACTTTTTCAAGTGTTTATTTGATACTGAAACTTTACCTTCCACAGTCTCAAATATCTGGACCATTTGGATACCTTCTTTAAACCCATTACTCGAAAACCTCTCGTACCTGCTCCGGATCCATTCTCCGAATATTTGGCCGAACGCAACAACCGTCATCTTTAACCAAAAATTGTGCTTCTACTTCCTCAATACTCTACAAAAACAGACTAATTTGGTTCTTTCTTGGATTTCAGCAGACTCGGAGTCCCCACCAGTGAGGAAGTCACGAGAGGACATTCAAAAGATCAAGCGCCTCCCTAAGCTTCCCGAGCTCCGCATCTTCGGACCACACCCAGCAATATGGCGCCCAAAGACTAGTCGGGAGTGATTCAGTATCTTCCTTTTCCGAGCGGGGCCTGTGTCTCCGACGGTTGACTTCACGGCCTCGATTTTTTTATCTTGTTGCTTTTTCTTGCTTCTTCTGTTCGTTCTCCTCATCTCTGGTGAGGATTACAGTTCTTTACTTTGTTTGTTTTTCTTTGTCGCTCTTTTTTGTACTGCACTTTCTGCTACTTTCTTTTTAATAAATTGTGGTTTTATCCACCTTATTCAAAAATAAAGGGTTTATTTCATAATCAAGTTACTTGTTAAATTGATTTCATGGAATGACCTTTGAGTAAGTGAGCAAGAACCTCTAGTTTGTTTTTTTTAGGGGTGGTTTACGTTAAAAACCATACAAACAAAAACTTATTTTATCAGGTTTTTTTTTTTAATGATGCTGGACAAAATATATCACTCATATATATATATATATATATATATATATAGAGAGAGAGAGAGAAAAAAAAGTATGTGGACGTTTATAGGTACGTCACAGGCGTTACAGTGAGATATAATTAAAAATTAATTGGATTGATTAGTTTTGATTTTTTAAAAGTTATTATAAATATAGTAAAATAAAATTGTACGGTTCAGTATTTGTTAAGTTACTGTACATAAATTCATTAAACAGTTTAGATCAAATTACTGTGTATTTTTAGTAAAAATAGATTAAGCTTTCGATTTGTTTACTATCGCAGCAAATCGATCGAACTGATTCATATCAAATTAACGCCAGATCCCACTTTTTATCGCTATACTATTTATAGTGCAAAGTGTTATTCATCAAATAGTGATAAACCGTTTGATCAAAATCCAACTGTTAATAGTAATGTCCGTAGATTTCGATTCTATGAAACGTGCATACATGATTGAAGCTCATATATATATATATATATAATATATTCTTCGAACCTTGAACGATGATCATCATCATCATCATCATCATCATCCTGAACTAATCTGGCACAAGAAAAATTAGTTTGTGTTCCAATGTTGTACCTGCTCAGCTAAAATATCACTGCAACTTCAAACTAACAAAAACAATGCAGAAAATGAAAAGAAAAGATGGAAGTAATGAGATGCAGAAAAAGGACAAATGCAAGTATGACAGGATTCCGGTCAGCCCAGTGTTTTCGATGTCATCGTCTTGATCTTTAGAAGATCTTGAAAAGGAGACCTCCATGAGCGGCGAAGAACGGAGCGAACACTAATGATTCTACAGCCATCAGTTTGATGAGAATGTTGAGCGACGGCCCTGATGTATCCTTAAGAGGGTCTCCGATGGTGTCCCCGATCACTGCTGCTTTGTGTGGGTCTGATCCTTTCGGTCCGAGTGTCCTCGCGTGCTCGGAAGCTCCCGCCTGACCGAAACAAGCAAACAAAATGAAATGTATCATGATACAAGGATTATAATCAATGTTTATCGATGTCAGAATACGGAAATATCTAATGAGTCTATGTGTTTAGTCTAAAATGGTAACATTTGCTTGATTTAACCGATGTGGAACTATTAGTTATTTGTCGAAGAAACTACCTCGATGTACTTCTTTGCGTTGTCCCATGCACCACCAGTGTTTGAAGCAGAGATAGCAATCTGCACAATGTATGAACAAGTCAGAAGTCATGAAAGGTAAAGACGATATTAGTATGGAAAATGAACGAACCTGAACGCCGGAAACGAGGGAGCCCGCAAGGACACCGGAGAGAGTTTCAACTCCGAAGAAGATACCAACAATGAGAGGTGTAAGCATGACGAGAGCACCTGGAGGGATCATCTCCCTGATGGAGGCATCTGTTGAGATCTTGACGCAGGTTGCGTAGTCGGGTTTGGCAGTGCCTTCCATGAGACCGGGAATGGTGTTGAATTGTCTGCGGACCTCCTCCACCATCTTCAATGCTGCGCTTCCGACACTCTTCATGGTCATGGCGGAGAACCAGTAGGGAAGCATTGCACCGACAATCAATCCAATGAAGACCTTCGGAGTTAGAACATCCACTGCTGAGATTGCTGCCCTGCTCACAAAGGCTCCAAACAGTGCTAGTGATACCAATGCAGCTGAACCGATGGCAAAACCCTAGAAAATAGATGATCACATGCAACAAAAACATAGTCAGGCTACGCAAGTGTCAAACTATTGATTAAAATCAGAACGCGTGTTGGGCAAAGAAAACACTGATGACGTTGGGTAAGTATGACGAAGAGTGGCAATTGAAATCACTTTTTCATGCTTTTCCTACTTTCAATTCAATGAATTAGTTGGAAGTTTTCATTTGTATTTAAAAGTAATCGGCATATGGATCACTAATATATTGGCAATCGATTTGCTGTTAAAGGACAGATCAGAAACTAGTATGACATAAAATAAAAAAGTAACAAAGAAAAATTGTACCTTTCCGATGGCAGCAGTGGTGTTTCCGGCAGCATCAAGAGCATCAGTTCGTTCACGTATTCTGTGGCTCATCCCAGCCATCTCAGCAATACCTCCAGCATTGTCACTAATGGGGCCATATGCATCAATGGCAAGCCCAGTAGCAATAGTGCTCAGCATTCCAAGAGCGGCAACAGCAATACCATACATTGCAGCAAGGCTAAAACTAACAAAGATGCTGATAGCTATGGCGAAAATTGGAATAATGACAGACTTGTAACCTAAAGCAAGCCCGAAAATAACATTTGTTGCAGCTCCTGTTCTGCAGGAATCAGCAACATCTTGCACAGGGCTGCCAAAAGGGGAAATTCAGATTTAGATTACACAAGCCTCAGTGAAATAGGAGACAAAGTTTCAGGTATTGGTTACCTGTATGCATTGCTTGTGTAGTACTCAGTGACAAATCCAATAACAAGGCCTGCCCATAAACCAATTGCAACACAAAAGAACAGCTCCCTACCCACAACATTGAAGCAATAAATTGGTAAGTCAGGATAAAAAATAGATTTTGTCTCTATATATACAGGCTTACCAGTTTTTGACTTCTTTTTGGACTCCAAAAGTTGAAGATTGTGAAAGATGGCGGCAGTGCTAGCCAACTAACAATTGCTATACCAACAGTCATGATAGCAGTGGAGATTATAAGTTGCTTCTTCAACGCAGGCTCAATCTCCTTCACTTGCTTTATTTCAAAGAAGTCGGTGGCAAAAAGAGTAGTGATCAAACAAACTATAATGCCCATAGAGCTGATGAGCAGAGGGTAAAGCATAGCTGTCAGGTCATGGTTGATTCCAAAAGACGAAATTGAGGCAACAACAAGAGCAGCACAGGATGACTCCGCATATGAACCGAAAAGATCTGACCCCATCCCAGCAATGTCTCCAACATTGTCACCAACATTGTCAGCAATAACCTGCAAAAACATTGACAGAGAAGATAAACATCTAATGCTAATAACAAAATCAAAACTTTTTCCTGGAAACAGAGCATCTTACAGCTGGGTTTCTGGGGTCATCCTCTGGGATATTCCTTTCCACCTTACCGACAAGATCAGCTCCAACATCTGCAGCTTTAGTATAAATGCCGCCACCGACTCTTCCGAAGAGAGCCATGGAAGATCCACCAAGACCATAGCCAGTAATAGCCTCAAAAAGACCTTCCCAATCGTCCCCGTAATACAACTTGAAGAGGTTGATAGAAATGTAAAGTACTAATAGTCCATTAGCGGCTAAAAGAAACCCCATAACAGCTCCAGAACGGAAAGCAGCAATGAAAGCCTTCCCAACACCCTTCCTTGCTTCAAGAGTTGTTCTTGCATTTGCATATGTTGCTATTTTCATCCCAAGGAAGCCGGAAACCACAGAGGTTACCGCCCCAAGCAAGAAGGAAACAGTGCTAAAGACAGCATTAGCAAGTGCAGGCTTGCAAGTCTTTGTCCTTGCTATAGGTGCAAGGCTGGCTCTTCGTGCTGAAGCCCTCCACAGAGCCAAGAAAGAGGAAAATGAGGATTGCAAAAGCAACCATGAAAATTCCAACATATTGATATTCAGTGAAAAGGAAGGATGTAGCTCCTGTCAGCACAGATTGACAAAAACCATTATTGAACGGATTGATGATAATATAAACAATAAATTGCCTTTATCATTCTGTTCTTATTGTACATGAATACAATAACCAGATTTAAATCTGGGGAAGAAAAAAGAAATGACTAGATCTGTCATTGACAATATGCCAAAATTCTAACAACTCATAAAGACTTGATCAATACGCCAAATCTTGTCACCAATCAATAAGGCAGAAATACAGCCTTGCGGGGAAACAAAAAATAAAAAAAGAAAAAGAAAGGGTATACAAGATCCAGAAGTAAGCAATTGAAATTAGTAGAAAAAATTTTTTTGTGACCAAGTCAACAGTCTTCCACAAATTGAGTTTATTGAGCACAAACCCAATGCTTATACCACTGTTCCAAAGAAATAGAACAAACTAGTTTGAAAGGTTTAGCTAATTAGTGCAATGCTTTATCAAAATAATTGCCCTCCTACAAAAATAAAAACCAACCATGGTTCACCCTTTTAATTCAAATAACTATACATAACCTCCAGGACACAAAGACGAGGAGAAAAAATAGGGATCATGAAATAGCAATTCTGTTAATGAATCTACATTCCTCAAACCAAAATAACCATAAACAAGTAGATAGGATATCTTTTCAAGATTGCAATTTGGATGAAGCTCAGGAAACATTCATTGAAGATCCAGAAAACAGGATAGACATTTAAAACAGATATCTTTCCGTGATGTGGATAAGGTAACAAACTGATAGCAATAAAAAAACCCATAACTATAAAACAATATGCCTTTTACTCTGAATCAAGCTGCTACAGAATCCAGCAAACTAGTCTTGAGAGTGCCTTTCGTTTGAAAAAAAAAAAAAGAGGAATAGTAAAAAAGGAATGGTGCCCTCAAATTTTCTTTTCATTTCCTTACAAATCTAATTTTTACCTTCACTGCAAACAAATTTTTCCATTCATTTTATCTTTTCACTCTCAAAAAAAAAATTGTGAGATACAAAATCAAAAGCTTAGAAGGAAATCATTCAATCAAGAAAACCCTCCACACAACTATAAACATCAACTTCATGAGTCAAACCAACCACTATATTTCCATTAAATACCTGAAAATTCAAAGAAGAGTTACTAACAACACTGTGATTGTTGATGAACGGTTTTTCATACCAACATATAACAACAACACAAACCAAAAAAATAAGCTTTAGCGTTCAAATTTCACAATCTTGATAAGGGACAACATTACAAAGCAAAATTTCAACACAATAAAAATTAGTTTAAAAATCACAATGAAGAACAAAATGCAAAAATTCAACTAAAACGAGCAAAAGCACTCAACTTTACTTAAAACAAGATAAAGCCTAAGAAGATATACATATAGATATATTGAGAAGTGAGAACAGTAGCAGGAGTACACGGAGGTACAAATAACAAGGATTTCTCTGTACGTGGAGCCGCTTCCTTTTACTTAAAAAATCACTAAAGAAAAAGTAAAAAATTGAAGAAAAAAATACCTAAAAAAAGCAAAAAGACAACAAAATTTCTTCAAAACACGCCAAGATCTCAAACAAAACGAAGCAAAAACCCTCAGATCTGGACAAGAAGTCCTCACCTTCGGAGATGGCGTTCTGGATTTCAGCGCACTTAGTGACGACGCTATGCTCGTTGAGGCCTTCTTCCTCCTCGATGAGGTAATCAGAAAACCCGTTCTTGTCCCCGCCGGAACCCGGACCTGGATTCCGGGGCTCCGGCGAGAGCTTAACCTTCGAGACGAGCACCCACTGGAATAAAGCAAATGCGATACCGATCACGGCCGCCACCGGGATCAGGATCTCGGTGAGGACACCGGAGAGCAGCGCTACCGCCATCGTCGCAGTATCGTCGGAGAGATCACCGGCGTACGGCAAACCCCGGCGAGGAACTTCTCAAGTGTATGGTTTTGAAGCGAAGGAGATGAGATTATATAGATATATATATAGAGATAGAGATGGGAACACTCAAGGGGTTAAATGTAAAAAAAAAGAAACTTTAGGGGTTTTTTTCGTTATTTTACCCTTTTATTTCGGAGGAGTAGTACTGAAAAATTATTTTCAGAAAACACCCTACTTTAGTACTTTTAAAATAAAAAACTAATTTTATTGTCAATTACATATATAGGGGAAATCTTGGGGGGGTTTTCTGGTAATTTTTTTGTTTTTTGAGGACCATTTAAAAATATTTTCATTAAAAGACATAATTTTTAAAAATTGTAAAAAAAAAACTTTGGGGATTTTTTTGTTGACATTTTTGTTTAGATGAACAGTAAAAGAAATATTTTTTACTATTTATAAAATTATTTTACTCTCAAGTATATAGATTGAGTTGTGACTCAACGGGTGTAAATGTGAAGAAAAAAATTAATGGGGGTTTCTGTTAATGTATTTTTGTTTTGAGGGACATTTGTAGTTATTTTCTGAAAATCATTAATTTTAAATTTTTTTTTAAAAAAAAAGTAATTTTGTACTCTTTTCTTCAAAAACTTAAAAGGGCACATAATTTAAAAAGTTAAGTATTTAATAGGATGATAATTTCATGATTCAAAAATATTAAATTATCAATAACTTATCAAGATTTTGAAGGTCCATTTAAGTTAAAAATATTTTTTGTCAATTTGAGTCAAAATATGTCAAATTTATCCAAATATTAAAAATATTAAAAAAAGTTTATAAATTTTTAATGAATTAATATAATATAATAAAGAAAATGTGGGAAATTGGAAGATGAGAAGTTGATATCTCATTTTGGTATGCATGTTAGTTTTAAGAGTTCTTTCAATTTGGTTGAGTGGTTTTGTTGATGTGGATGTACATCCCACTTTAAAAAAATTAATCATTAAATATTTTTTTATTTTTAATTTTAATTTAACCACTGGTAGTTAAGATTATAATTAAATAAATAAATAAAAAAATTTAAGGTATGTTTTAGGTGGAGCTCAAGAGATATTTAAGACATGTTTGGTAGGATTACCAAATTTTTAATTAATGCAGGAAAACAATTAATGGTTAATTTGTTTTAGTATGAAATATTTTAATGGATGAATGATTTGGACAAGTTTGAAGAAGATTAATTATTTGTTTAATATAAAATTAAGACAATAAAATTCATTAAAAAAAAAAACTTTCATACCTTTGTGAATAATTTTGATGTTCATATTTATTCAATGTTTTTTTATTCGATTATTTTAAATAATAAAAATTGTGAGATATCATCTCTTGTAATATATATATATATTCATGATATTTTTTTGGTGAATTTCTTTTTATGATATTGAGTACTAATCCATTTGCAAAAACTATTGACAATTTCTTTAATATAAATTTATAACTCATTTTTACAAATATACCCTTGTGAAGTTGTGATTTTTACGTTATTAACCATTGTTTAATACTCCACATTGTTCCAAGTGATCAAAAAAATGAATTTTATACCCTTTTTAAAGGAAATACTGATTTCATTTTTTTTTTTAAATATCTTTTTTCATAATCATAATTTCAATAATAACACCAGCAAATGCAATATATATATATATAGCAAAGTAGAAGCTTAATATCAAGATTTTATAGGGAGGTATATGTAAAAAATCCTCTACAGAGGCAAAAGAATAATAGAAATAAAAATTAAAAGGAGGCGTTGATTGATGTGCAAATAAAATAAATAAATAAATAAAAAGTAGCCAAAGAATGATGCTCTTTGATTTGTTCCTTTGGGAATTTTGCATATATTCCCTCCAAAAGGTGGGGAATTACGAATATATCTCATCAACAAAATCTTATTTATTTACACACCCAACACATCAATATTTTGTTTTTATGAAAAAACACACATCAATATGTACATTGGTAAATTATATACACAATATTTATTTGATAACAAATAATTTTTATTTTTAACGAGTGAAATTGATTGGAGATATAGGAGATAACTCAAGATTATTTATTTATTTATTTAAAAAAATAAAAATAAAAATGAGCTGGTTAAGAGAAAAATATAACTTTAAAGGGTGTATATATATATATATATATATTCAAGGTAAACATCAATTGTGTGTCTTTGAAGTTATTGTTCTTTTAAGGTGGCATTTGGTTGGATTTAATTTTAAATGCAGTGAATTTATAATTACAATATATACTTGGTTTTTAAAATACAGTGCAGTCAAATCTTATGTTTGGTTGGATGTAACTGAAATTACTGTATTATAAAATTTTATGTTTGTTTGGAAGGATTTGTAAATCTGAGATTGGAAAACACGTGTATATGTGTATGTATGTGTGTATATATGCATATATGTATATGAGTATATATATATATATATAAGTATATGCATGTGTGTATATGTATATGTAACATATGAGTATATACATTATACATATACTTATATAGATATATATATTAGTATATACATATGCATATACATATATACATATATGAGTATATATGTATATGTGTAAAAATACTTGTATATGTTTATATAAATATATATATGTATTTGTATGTATATGTGTGTATATATATTTCTATATATGTATGCATGCATGTATATATATACATTGGTTTTCAACTCTCGGGATTTGGTTTCTAAATACACCAAAAAAACTATTATAATGTAATCCCAATTACATCAGGATTTGCAGATACATCTAAACAAACAATGAATTTCATAAAGTAAAATATTTAGTTTTACACGAAAACCAAATACACCCAAACAAACACCCAGAATGTTTGATGATTTAATAGCTATCACTTGCACATAAAACTATGCAGAATTATTGATTATTTTACTGAACATAATCACTATTTAACACTGTTTAATAATGTTTATTACTGTGTAATGACCCTAACCGTTATATCTAATAGTACTATAAAACATTTTTAAAATTTAACATTTTAAATCTAGAGACGCGTCTCTAGAGAGCATGCCCTCAAAAGACCGACAATAGGAGAATGCCGTCCTAGAGGCCACATACTATAGCATCATCAAAATAAATAATTTTTTTATTAACCCCAAACCCTATAAATACTTCTAAGTAATTATTTACCTTTACAAATAACACATAGATAGTAACATACCAATATAAAATTAATAAGAATGGCAGAATTACCCAAAAACAATATATCAAGCTTATAATAAAAAGGATAAAGACTCGGCAAAAATTATTTGTTATCAAAAACCCTTAAAAATGGGTTATAATGAGACTAGAGTTTGAGTCACTCAACTCACAAAATACACATTTAAAGTCTTTTACACCCTGTATTAAAATTGTCACCAAAATAGTGACATTCTTTCAAATTTTAATGCCATGTAACTTTTTTAATTGTACTGTTACATTTGACAAAGTTCGATTTCTCATAACAACTTATTTTTGAAGTTTTACTTTATATAGTTAATGAGATTTTGCGGTCATTTAACTGTTTGATTGTTTTATTTAATTAAAAAGTAAATTTTTTTTTTTATAAGCTTCCAAGTTTCCAAGATTGGATTGAATAGTTTTTACACTGGACTTGACCAATCCTGTAATCATGGAGGTGCGTATGTGAAGAAGCACTCTTCCTAGAGAGCCTAGTTCTACCAACAATAAAACACATCTTTAGTGAAAACTTGTGAAAGCAGGGGTCAAACTCACATCTCATCTTGACTGAGTCAAAGGATTGAAATACCACTGGACCAAAAACACCTTTAGCAATAATTCTCTTTTGTTATCAACTAATAATTCATAAAGTACTTCCAGATGGGATGCATACGCCAAAGGGATGCAACACGTAAATGTAAAAGTGGTCCGGCATCCAAACATGAAATTGCTTAAATTTACTAGCACCAGCACTTCAAAAATAATAAGTAGAAACATGAAAAAAAGTGTTTTTTAAAATAAACGCATCTAAAAATATAAAATCTAACAATTAATTTTTATTTTTTATTTTTATTTTTTTTTTATGCAAAGCAAAGTGCACGTTTCATAATTCAATACCAATAACAAAAGATCATTGGCCTTACAAGTAAATATTTATAAAAATGAAAAGCAAAAATAAACACTCAAAAACTAAATGATGCAGATGTCGATAGATTTGCATTTGCTATTCGATTGGAATTGGAATTGAGAGAATAAAATAATCAAAATGCAATTTTAATTATAAATTAGAGAAATACATGATTTTAAAAATTATAAACTTGGAAATTTTGAAAATATTCCTCATAAAAATGGATAATTGCTTCCTCCTATAAGTCCATAGCACCATTTGTCTATTCCCAGGGAAAATATCAACCATCAAATGATTTATTTCTTTTTAGTATACACACAAATATTAACGTTCTTTCAAGAATATAAGTAAATATATATATATATATATATATATATAAAAACAGTTTTTGCAAATAGCTCCCTGAAAGCCCCCATCTGTGCAGAAAACTGCCTGAAATCTTCAATATCACAACCTTCACTAAAAGAAGTAAAACTTATCTGCAAATGGAGGAACCAAAAGGAGGAGAAAAAGCTAAGAGACAAAGTTTTCGTTTGAAGTGAAAAGACAAAAAAGGATATTTCCTTCTATAGAGTTGAAACTCAAAAGCTAGATTTTTTTTTAATTTAAATCAAAAAAAGTCTTTGGAAAAAAATTTAACTAACATCATTAGTCATTATGTTTCATCTAAAAAATTATAAATAACCACAAAACATACTGTCCATGTCAAAATAATAATAATGATGATGATGTATGAATCACTGAGTTATGTCCATGTGTTAAAAAAAAAAAATCCAACCTTCAGAACACAATAAGAGAGAGTTTCCATGCAGTTGCCAAAGAAGTAAGAACCATTGAAACTCTAAGCAAGAAACCTGACATACAAGAACTGCATGCAATCACAAAGAAATCATGCAAAGTCTAAGCCAAACCAAGAAAAAACCCCTCTACATATATAGTTTTTATTTTGCAAAAATTGAATGTAAATAAAATAATTAAAGGTGAATACGTGACGAAAAAGATAAGGCTTATCCATAACAGAAAGAAGAGAGGAGAAAAGGGATGATGATGATGATGATGATGATGATGATGATGATGAAGGGTGAGATGGAGAAGCATCACCCCATGTTTAGAAGGTGAGATACATCCAAATATCCATCTACTCAAGGTTCATGGACAATATAAGATATGGAAAAGAGAATAGATTCCTATTATAAAATAGACAAGTTGGGAAGATTGGCCATCACATTCAAAGTCCAAGTCCTCTTCTTGATTATGTGGTTGCATATCACCTATTACTTCTAGCCACAAACTAACTACTAACTACTCAAAACCAGCTCTATCTTTCACTCTCTTCCTCTAAAATTTGATTATACCTGAAATGAGTGGGGAGTACTCTTTGTCATACCTGAAAGTGATATATGAGAGAGAAAGAGAGAGACCCAAAAAAATAAAACAAAAATAAATAAATAAATCTTGTACTTTGCACTAGCATTATAATAATAGACAATTCTTGATCACTTTTTTTTAAGATGATTTTACTTTCATCTAATCTAGGTAAACTGCATAGAAAATTGGACAAAAGGCTCTAATTGTATAATTTATAAGCGCTCATGTGAATGTGACCTGAAGTTTAAAAAATAAAATTTTTCTTGGCAAAAACAATAATCAACATATCTATCAATCAAATAATATCAGCATGACTCGCCAATCATCTCTTTCTAACCTACAACACTATATATATCCATCATATTTTACCAATCTCTCTCTCCGGCGAAGGTTCTATCGCCCCGGTGAGGCACAATGAAGGCATGAGTCAGGAGATCAACCAAATTATCCAAACTCAGGGACTTCATTATGTGATGACTAATAGTAATTTCATTAGCTGGGTGATTTAGGTAGTAATATATACACATCATTAGCATTAACACTGGCAACACAAGCCAATCCCAAGTCTGATAGCCACTCCAATGGCCACACGTGCCACTCACATATTCAACAACCTAATAATCCCATAACAACCACTCCAACGGCAACACGTGCCATTCACCCATCCAACAACCAAGACAATCGCTACACTCATAACCCTAATCACCCAGTTAATGAAATTACTACTAATTATCCTATAATGAACTCTCTGAATATGGATAATTTGGTTGACTTCCTGTTTATGCATTCACTACACCTCACCGGGGTGATGGAACCCACTGAATATTGTGCTAGTGATGCTACACTTGAAGTCCATTTAGGATCACTTACAGTCAAACAACAATCGCGGCACATAGACAGTCAGTCGCACAACTCGCAGAAGCTATCCCGGTGATTCTATAGCCCTTTCAGGTTCTGGAGAAGATCCAGGCCATCGAAATGGTTACTATGGAATTATTAGGAGTGTTACCAGTGTCAGTGCTAATGATGTATATATATTATGATGGAATGAATGGAAAGGGAAACGAATCATTTTCTCAACCTTTGTCCCCCTTCATTCTCTTCTCTCATTCCTTCCTTTTCTCTGCCCCTTGTCTCTTCTTCTCTCTTGTCTCTTGCCCAGCCCTAGGGGTGGCAAAAATCCAAGTCCGGACAAAACCGGGTCTGGACACCTACTACTATAAATAAATAAATTTATGCCAGAACCAGGCCCGGAATTAAATCCGGACAAACCCAACTTGTCCAGACCCGGTTTTTTTAAAACCGGGTTATCCGAATGTCCGAATTTTGTCCGAATCCTATAAACTACATTTAACTTCACTCAAATATTAAACTATAAAAAATGATTTAATTTACATTAAATGAAAAAAAAAAAAATCCAACAATCCAAATCAAATCATACAAAATTCCAAGTCTTAATTAAAAAAAATATAAGTTTTAAGTTTTTGGAAGATTGAGCTTAAAATAATTGGGCTTATGTTTTTGGGCTTTTAAAATTTTAGAAGTATAAAAGCCCGGTTATCCGAATTTATTTGTTCGGCCCGGATTTAAATTCGGACAATCAAACATTGTCCAAACCCGGCCCGGATTTAAATTCGGACAATCAAACATTGTCCAAACCCGGCCCGGATTAACAAAACTTTTGTCCAAACCCTTTTTATTCCAGGCCGGCGGGCTCGGACAAAGTATTACCACCCCTATCCAACCCCTTTATTGCTCCTTTTTCTTCCCTAACTCACCACCGAATCTCAAACCTGAGAACCAAGTTCTCGTACGGCACGCATCACTCTTAGATATATATATATATATCACCTTCTATCATTGTCACAGTCTACACAAAAAGCCATGAACAGTTGGATTGAAAGCAATGACTGTGTTTTGATTAGGGGTGGCAAAAATTCGGGTCCAGACAAAACCGGGTCCGGACAACTACTAATATAAATAGAAAAACTTGTGTCCGGACCCGGCCCAGTTTTAAATCCGGACAAACTTGGCATGTCCAAACCCGGTTTATTTTAAAACCGGGTTGTCCGGATGTCCAAATTTGTCCGAATTCTATAAAAGTTTATTTTTAAGTTAGCTCAAATATTAAATTATACAAAAATAATTTAATTCACATTAAATGCAAAAAAACATCAATAATCCAAAAACTCAACTCAAATTATAGAAAAAAATCTAAGTCTTAATAGAAAAAAACAATATATGTTTAAAGTTTTTTTAGAAGAATGTCGCTTAAAAACAAATGGGCTAGGTTGTGGGAGCTTTTAAAGTTTTAGGGGTTAAAAGAGTCGGTTGTCCGAATTTCATGTCCGGACCCGTCGGGATTTAAATCCGGACAACCAGTGCACGTCTCGACCCCGGCCGCGATTTGCAAAACCTTATGTCCAAACCCTTTTTATTCCGGGCCGGACAAAACCGGGCCGGCGGGTCCGGACAGATTATTGCCACCCCTAGTTTTGATCATTAAATGCCGTCTTTTGTTTTGTTAGTTTCTAGAGGGAAAATGATGCAGGGAATGAAAAACACAAAGAAAATTATCAACGCATTGTCTTTTTATCTTTGCCCTTACGCTATCTCATTCTCGACTTCACTCAATTTTCTTATTTTCTCTAAATCTTTTTTTTTTCTTAAATTCACCTTTTAACTCATGGCTTTTTTGTTTTCTTTCTTTCCACGCTCTCGTTTTAGTTGAAAGCAAGCATATCCTACCAAAAGTTATTAAAATTTTAGTTAGATGATTCAAGTTACAGTGAAACAAGAAGTGAGAAGACAAATCAAGAGATTATAGTTAGAAGTTGAGTGCTAATCAAACAACACTACAAGACTAAGAAAGTCAAACATCATACATAGAGTGCATATACTTCTCTATGAACGGCCAACATGTTTCACGTATGTATAAAGACAAAAACTAAAAACAACCACATTTTTGTATAATCAAAGTTTTTATTTTTGGAAAATAGTAAATCTTTGTGGTTTGCATGTTAAATTTACTTCGAACATGGAAAGTAATATTGCAAGTTCTATGTTAGCTAGATTATCTATAATTAAAAGGTAGATGAGGACAGACCTAGGCAGCATGAAGACCATTGGAAAATCATCAATCCAGAATGAATTGCCATCCAGAGATTTCATCGATGATGTTGAGTAAAAGAAATTGTTACAATTAAATGTTCGTTTGTCAAGCCACCGAACAAACTTTCTCTGGAAGAAGACAACGCCAGAAACTAAATTAGTAATGAGATCATGATCTGAATTGACAATTTAGAGTTTTTGAACTTTACTAGAGCAGCCTAGACAATAACATGTAACGCGGAAAGTATTTTTCACATGAAATAGTTACCTTGCCGTGAGCTACCACAACAGAGCCGATCATCATCAACATAAGTTGAATTAAGGCCCATCATCCATGAACCTACTGAGATGTCATCATGCGCATATGCTTGTAGAGATGCGCTACATGTTTAAAACAGAATACAATTAATTAAATATCCTGGGGAAGAATGAAGTTATGCAATAGGTGCCTAAAATTGAAACCAATTCTTGTGTTTGAAGTCTTGAATTTGAGAACAAGCTCGTTCAGTAATCAAAGGAATATAGACATCAAGGATACCTTTGCTTATGTGGGATGCTTTCATTAATACACATGGAAAGCAACTTTGCAAATTACTTAAATAATAAAGCAATTGCTATGTGGATTGTTACGTCAACCAGAGTTTAAATGTATACAAGATGAAGAGGCCAAGGTAGTTTGATTGCAAAGCCTGTAATGCATCTAAAAGGGGAGTTACTCTGATGATTTTAAAGGACAATTTCAACAAATATGAAAATATGACATCAAAATTTTCTATATAAAAGCTCAACACTAACCTGTTTATGTTGATGTATTGAGCCAAGCTTCTTGACAGAATAAATAAAGAGCCAGAAGCATGGCGAAAGTAACTGCAAGCAAAATTTGCAAGCACTTAAGTATGAAATCGCATCAACAAGAAGTACTTGGGAAGAAAATTTTGAAATTGCACAAAATACAGGCGGTGGTTTTCTTTCTTTTCTTATTTAGGTAACAAAATCTTGTAAATAAGAGTAAGATAGTGTTTAAGATACTCACGACTTTGAATCCCCAAATTTCCACCAATCAGGTTCATACCACTGTTTTCCCCTGAAAGGAAAAACCAAACTAATGAGAAAACAAGTCCGGATCACAACACAAATGTCACTCCTTCATGAAGAAGTTTCATCCTCAGCTAATATCAATTATTTCAAACAGAAATTTTCATTATAATAGTCACACCCTCAAGGTGCCATTGACACATAAATCCCATCCAAGAGAAATGTTACATTTTTGTCCTTAGAGGACAATAACCGAAAATGGTAGTAAAGTCAGAAGAAAAAGCTGCTTTTAATTTCAAACATTCCATTCCAAATTCTCTTTTCACTAATTCAAGACTCATATAAGGCACATTCTTAGAAACAAATTTCTCTATGGTGAAGGAGCTTATTAAAGGTGAAGCTTGTGAATTGGTCATAATAAAACACCAGTGTCAAAAGCAACTGGAAATAGGTGCTTATACCTCTTCAAGAAAGTTATAAATACTGCTTAACAATTTATGTTCAATTCCATGAGAAGAAATCAACAGATGGAATTAGTGATCTTGTTAGATCATGATAGAGGGGGAAAAAATGCAGCAAAAATTAGATCTTACTGAAAAGGAGTAAGTATTTACTCTTCAGTTATAACAGCACCAGACTTCATACAGCCCATATAAGTGCCATGGCCACCACGGTGGCTTTCAAGAATCTCGATTAATCCATCTGGTTAAGCCAAAAGAATTTTATGAACTGGTTTTGACCCTGACAAGCAAAAGTTCCTCATGTTTTTAATCTCGACTAAAACAGAAAAGCAAACAGCAAATTCCTTACCCAGGTCCAGGTTAATATTGTCATCAACTTTAACATAGAATTCAGCATCCCATGTATCAAACGCTGTGCTAAAGAAGAATTTTGCTTTTTTAGGCAATTCTTCTTGGGCTTCTTCGTGACTCTCCTGCAAGCAAAAATATTAAGAAATAAAACAAAAAGATTTAACCAGTAACATGAATGATGTAATGGATTATATAACTAAAACATTGTAAGACCAAGTTGCCATAGAATTGTAGGTTTCTAATAAGCTTCAGCAGATAAATATGCTCGATTTCTAGTCAAAATAAGCTTTTGAACTAATCTACAAATAATGTGCTATACTGAAGTTAATACAATTCGTGTCAGTATCAGTGAATGTAATGTAAATGATATTTTGAGATGCTTCAAGACATCTCACGTTATGAATCATGCGAAGGGGTCGTGTTTACTTTGGTATGAAATTTGAAGTTCACATCCCTCATGCTTCAGAAGTTCTTTCGCTTAAAATGAGATCATTTTATGCATGTTTCCTACAGGCTAACAAAGAGAGTTATACCAGGAAACAATTCATTAATACAAATGTAGGCATTGCGAACAGCAGTCAATTACTTCACTCAAGGAGTAAAAGGTCAAAGAAACTAGCATGAGAGACTAGTTGAGGTATACAAAAGCAATATGAATTTGAAAAAGAAAAGGAGCTTTATGAACATAAGTAACAGTGAAATAGATCAATCCCAATTCCCAACTTAAATCCCATGTCAACAAAAACTAAAAAGTAAAAATGGTTGAAAACTATATGAAACATGTGATACATAACAGACCCATCAAATTGTGATTCAATCAATATTGAAATTTATCCAGCAAAAGAAATCCATCTAAACTTTTAGGAGTAGCTACATGTCCTGAAACAAAGTAGTTTAATATGCAGTCTAATAGTTTTAGAAATATGAAATACAGTAAGCTAGCAGAATTCAAATAGTGGTCATAGTCTCTAGCACACAACATCTCCAATAGAGATGGTTGGATTGTAAAAATGGCTTCAAAAACCATTGGGAAGATCTTTTGAATTATTTATAACCTCACTAATAATGGGCTTCTACCTTTTAACCTTATCATCTGAATGAATAACATGCTTGATGTAACTAGTACCAGAGCAATATGAAAACATTCAAATATAATTCCACGAATGACAAAAAAGAGACAATCATTAATCACAAACTAAATTTAGAGAAATGCCGTCAAAAATATAATCCTTTTGTTTTATTTACTATCCATCATATTGCCACGTTCCGACAAAATTTATCCCATGTAAAGTCAACAATCTTATCAACTTTAACATTAATTGCAATATGATCAGAACTGGATTTCCTGTGGCAATTATAACTTTATTTAAGAGCAGATTCCAGGCATGACAGATATACAAGCGTGTATATATGGTGAGACAGCAAAGCAAGAGAATGCCTGAAGGCCTCGGACTGCCGTAAGTATCACAGAAAACATGAACCCAATTTTCAAATATATCCTTTCCAACATTGCCAAGCAAATCTTTGCTCAGTTCAATAAACTTTTTTTTTTGGTAACTTACAAGAATCAAGAAATCTTTGGTCTGGCGATTTTCTTCGTCAATAATGCGGTCCAAACTATCACCTCGATTAGCACTGTAAATTTTATAATTCAAAATGTTACAATTAGAACAACATGGATATAAAAAATAAATTGAAATATGGCGTACTTATCATAGCTCTACTATGCCATAATAAAGTTGAAGGACAAAAGACATGCAAAAGTTTTGTAAAAACCTTCGACCAATAACAAAACGAATGATGATCCCCCTCTCCTCAAGTTTCTTCATAGCATCACCTATACAGTGAACATGAGCTACAAACAATAAGAAATTCAATTCTAAATAAATAACAGGAATAGAAATCTGACAGTACTTGAAACTATCTAAAGAATACCCCATGGCAGATCTTAACTAGTAAATGACTTCCAAGATACTGAAATTCTTTATTACAGAGCATTACTGTCATCAGTGGCACTTTAAAAGACCTAGTCAGATGTGGGCTATATTGAAAGATCGAAGCCAAGAAAGCTAATCTGATTCCAACATAGTGAAGCATTAATGGGATTTAATTCCAATGCTTTCAAGAATTGAACTTGGAGAAATCCTCAAGTATTTAAGACTATACAGACCAATTAATTTAGTCACTGGAATTTTGAAAGTATAAGTATAAGATAATCATTGAACCTGTAAAAAATTTTAAAAACAACGACTTCATTGGTTTATAGAATCCAAAACCAAAGCTTGAACCTTAAAATTTGATATCCTTTGGTTTGTGTATGAATCATTGAAGATAGAAACATTTATTTTTCAATAATAAAACTCCAAGATCAGTATAATGTGAACAAACCTCTAGGCATCCATGAGCCCCTGAAAACATTCCTTTTAAGATGACTCCCAAACCCGGTATAAACTCCAATAACTGCAAGAAACTTCTGGTCAGAAGATGACCGATTTTGCCTCAAGAAACCAAGACTCTTTGCCAATGTCAGTTCCATTTCAGCTTCCACAATCCTCCTCCCAATCTCCCTACATACAAAACCCCAACATTCACAAAATTTAACCTAAACATTAGCTTACACAAAGAGAGTCTGTTTATAACTGAAAACCTAACTACAAATAAGTTCAACTTATAGTACATTCTAAGATTCAAGGAAAACAGTTAAAGGAATTGATTCTATGCAGTATATGCGTGATTCAAAGCTACAAACTTAAAAATGAAACATATTAATGGATAAAAATAATCAAAATACAAAGAATATAAGACTAAAAACAATGGGAAAAAATAAATAAAGAGAACTACTTGCATCCCAGATTCATCAGCTTGTCCTCCACCGTCAGCACCCTCGGCCTCTACAAACATTTAAGATCAAAATCAAATTCAAACTCACAAATCACAGAACAAGAAACCAATCCCAAATCCACAACTCACATTGCCCGAATTCTCCCGGAGAAGACTCGATAACAACATCCGATTCCCAGCATCTTGCCATAACCTAAAAAAATCCACCAAAAATCAATAAAAAACACGAGATCCATACAAAAAAGCAAAAACCCAAGAAATAGATCGAGATCAAAAGGCGAGACCGGCCAGCGACGTAAAGCCAAGCAAGGCAGGAGATGAATCCAAGGACAAGAGGGCCTTTGCTCGATTGCGAAGACGAAGAGGAGTAGGAGAAGAGCCTCGTGTGAGATCGAGAACGGCGATCATTCTTCATGGCACTCGCGAGGGTTTCCATTGTTCCCGATCTCCGAGCTGAAGGTCTCCGAACAAGACAAAGCTAACGTTCAATAGAAAACATTCAACCAATCATGGTCCCGACACGTAACCAAAAACTGAGTCCGTTTTGTAACCACGCCCCTGTAAAATCACTGAATTACATACTCTTTTTTTTAAAAAAAATTTGGGTTTGGAAAAAATTTAATTGAATTAACTAAAAGTTCACTTAATTGATGATAATGAAAATTGAATATTTTTTAGCATTGAATTTTTATTTTTTAAAAATAAATAATAATAAATATTTATAGGTAATAATTTTTTTTTGTTCAAAATTGATTATTAAATAATTTTTTATTTAAATTTTTGAAATTTTATAAAAATCTTCTTTATATCTTGTCCAATTTGTTTTGTTTAGTTAAGAGAATAGTACATAATTTATTAATATGTAAATGAGTATTTTTATAACACATCCCCATAAAACCATTGAATGCTATAATTTTTTCTTATAATTTTTTATTTTAGACAAATATGAATAAGCTACTTGTCAAGTGGCACACACAACTAAAGCAAATTATGTAATACTTATGCTCTCTCACACTGAATAAATTGAAATTCAAATCTGTTTTTTTAGTTAGACAAACAAATCTTACACATAGCACTGGATGACAATAGACCTAATAGTATTATTGGATAGATATAAAATTAAAATTAAAATGTGTTATAAACTTTAATCTAAATACCACCGTGAAATTAAAAATATTTTAATCGAGTCATGCTATTTTTACCGAATAGAATTACTGAATAAGTTTCCAGAATGACGTGGATGTGTAACTTATCATCCACATCCTCATCCTCATCCATGCTATTATTTTTTCATATAAACTACAAATTTAAACCTTAGAAATCTTTAAATTCTTTAAAATTTAAAAAAAAAAATCATAAAACTATATTTAAAATCTTAAACCCAAATACTACAAAATTTATACTTCAAAAATCTAAAATCATGATTTCCAGTTTAGGGTTTAGGGCATAGAATTTAGGATTTAGGGTTTAGGGTTTAGAGTAGTTGAGGGACTAAATGATTATAATTTAAACTAAGGGACTAAAAAGGCATGTTTGAAAAAATAAAGGAACTATCTAGAGAATTATATCTTGATATATTGATGCTTAATTACATGCTTCATTAAGTAAATAAAAAATTGATTGTATCTCTAACATGCACTTAAGAAAAACATATTTGTTTGTGGAAATGTTTTATTTGGCAATAAACAAACAATGAAACCATTTCAAGCAAGCTAATAACTTTAAATTTCAAATAAAATTAAATTGCATACTTATTAAATATTTCTCAATGTGGTGTGGGTTGTGTGGCAAGTAATTTCCCAAATGGTGGCCAATAAAAACCACATGTTATATGTCACAAATGCTAAAACATTGACTCAAAGACAATTAATTCCTAACAAATATAAGCAAAATCAAAATAAAAGTTATAAGAAAACAATATTGATTTTAGATAATGTTATGCCACAAAATTACTATTGAAACATTCTTTTACTATAATCCGACAATTTTTGATACCTCATTTGCTGCTTTTTAGGCTTCGTTGGCCATTATCCTTTAGAAAGTGGAAAAAAGTCTCTTAAACAGATGAAAGAGGCTTGAAATTGAGGAAGAATTATGTGAATGGTCTCGCATTATTGGTTGATAGATAATATGTTATATATCATAGTTAGTGATAATATAAATATGAAATGCAAACCCATATTGAAAAAGAAAGAAAAAAATTGTGTCATATGAATAGTTGCACCCTAAGCTAATTGTGTTTCTTGAGAGAAAAAAATGTCACATAAATAGTTACACCTAAATGTGTTTTTTGAATAACTCTAAAATAAAATGTGTCTCTTGAGAAAGAATGTGAATTGTGAAACGATGTATCGCTTGTGAAAAGGTTTATTTACATCTTAATAAACTCATATTTGTGATAGTTTTTAATATGTTTTTCTTTCTCTTCGCTGATTTTCTTGCAATAAACTTTCTAACATTTTCTTGGAAAAATCCTTTTGATTTGTTGGGAAAGTATTTTGTTAAGTTTTGTAAATCTTGGAGAAAATATTGCCATTAAATCCCTATAGCAAACTAGTAAGGGTAATAATTTTCTAAAAAGCAGCAACATTCTTCATGTACAAAAACAATATTGTGGCATTCTTTTTAACAAAATCCATGTTAATTTATCGAGTTAATGAATAAAAAAAGAATTGAAAAATTGAATTTATGCAATGGAATTCTATGCAAAAATTTCGCTTGTGCTATGGATTACCACTCCTTGATACTTAATGCACCAAATGAATCTTGTTTTTATTTTTCCCAATTTTGAGTCTTGTGTGGTTTCTATTGTGTAGAAAACAATATGTTATTGTGTAGAAACCATACAGGCACTATTCTATTGTGTAGAAACCACACAAGAACTATTGTATTGGGAAGGAAAGCCATGGCTAGGCAGCATAAAGAAACCACAACAACAAATTATAGCTGCTCACCTCACTACCGTGAATGGTTGACCGAGTGACCTCCCTACTCATCCATGCACACTTATATAGTAATCGCACGCCGTGTTCCCGCATGATGTCTTTTTGTATGTCGATGGCTCGATATAATAGTTGTTCCTTCAGTCTCTACATAATACAGTTGCCGACCCACTTCTTACTTGCTTTTAGGTGTACTGTCGTACCGATGCCGCACTGCAAGTGTGCTGTGGGCTCTTTTTTTCTCACCCGGCCTTTAATAAGGATTAGACCGGTTAAAAATAATGGATCACAAACCAGATTTTAATTTTTTATGACTTTAAGAGATTATGGGTTCATGATTTCCATTAACGACAATCCCTTAATGTTAATTACCCTGGATATTGTCGCAAGAATCTCCGATTAAGAAATAAGTGTGAACAAAGAAACAAGTTGTGGCAATCAATTACATTCATTTCAATAAATATGAATTCATAGACTCATAAAAAATACAAGGAATTTGAAATCATCTTGACTTGTGGACTTGTGTTTGAACTTGTGTTTGGACATTTTGCATTTTGGATTTGATTTGCATCTTGAATTTAATTTGAATTTCAAGTTATGAATTCTCTATGTCGATGAATCATAAACTTGATTTTGACTTTTCATAAGCTTCGACTTTTATGCTTGTAAAGCTTCCTTCAAGTCTTGACTTGTGAAACTCTTGGGTCTTTGACTTTTGATGTCTTAAGACTGCTGAGTTCAATTGTCAATTTATATGAATTTTCAAATCTTAACTCTTTTATATTTTGAGTCTTGATTTGGCTGCTTTTGGTTTATTTATATCTTGCTGCATATGCCTCATCACTACATTGCAAAGCTTCGTTGCTGTCTTAAGATATATATCTCATTATGAAGGGTTTTCAGTGAGGTTTGTTTACCCAGTATGGCAAATATAATGAAGGGTTAAGGATGTAATATGGTATGGTTTGAGAAATGAAGATGAGGAGCATATGTGTGATCTGTTTTGAGGCAACATGGTGAATGGTTTGGATCTGATCATCAAGAGATAGGATTGGAGGGCTAGAATTTCATCATCAAGAAGAAATAGTTTGAGTTTGAGGCAATATAAGATGAATGGTTAAGATTTGATTTCATTGGAAATCACATTTAGGGCTTAGGATTTAGAGCTTAGGGTTTAGGGTAGTTGAGTTTGCAACTGTAGCAACAGTAGTTTTACTGTTGAATGACATGCTTGTAATAAGTGGGTTTGGTAAGTGTCTTATTAGGAATAAGTAAGTTTGGTATATGTCATGTCTACTACATGATAGTTTGGTATGTGTCTTGTCATGAATAGCATGACTTAAGGGTTAAGTCTTGGAGCCTATATAAGACCCCTTGGTTTGTAAGAAGTGGGCATGCATACTCACCCACATCCATCCTAGTCTCATCCTTTGTATCCCTCTCATCACCAATGCAATAAAGAAGTCCCTCTTTGTTTATACATCTCTCTTCCTTCTTCTCTCTTATATCCATGCTTCTTAAGCTCTTAATACTCTTTTGAGTAAAGCTTCCGCCCTAACCGTTACTTCACCCTGGATGACCCCGACATCCAGAGTAAGTTGAACGGCATCCCCAACATCCACGTCTTCGTCCCCGAGGCGCTGGCTCCGTGGATCTAGGGACTAAAGGGTTATAATTTAAAGTAAGGGGCTAAAAAGGCATGTTTAAAAAAGTAAATGAACTATCTAGAGAATTATATCTTGATATATTGATGCTTAATTACATGCTACATTAAGTAAATAAAAAATTGCTTATATCTCTAACATGCACTTAAGAAAAACATATTTGTTTGTGGAAATGTTTTATTTGGCAAGAAACAAACAATGAAACCATTTCAAGCAATCTAATAAATTTAAATTTCAAATAAAATTAAAATGCATAATTATTAAACATTTCTCAATGTGGTGTGGGTTGTGTGGCAAGTAATTTCCCAAATGGTGGCCAATAAAAACCACATGTTATATGCCACAAATGCTGAAATATTGACTTCAAGACAATTAATTCCTAACAAATATAAGCAAAATCAAAATAAAAGTTAAAAGAAAACAATATTGTTTTATTAATAGAATAGTAGTTGTTCTTCTAAGGATTTTAGATAGTGTCATGACACAAAATTACTGTTGAAACATTCTTTTACTATGATCCGGCAGTTCTTGATACCTCATTGCTGCCTTTTGTGCTTCGTTAGCTATTGTCCCTTAGAAAGTGGAAAAAAAATATCTTAAACAGATGAAGAGGCTTGAAATTGAGGAAGAATTATGTGAATGGTCTCGCATTATTGGTTGATAGATAATCTTTTATATATGCATAGTTAGTGATAATATAAATATAAAATGTAATCCGATATTGAAAAGAAAGATTGTCACGCCCCGAACCTAGAGCATTGACAAACGGCCGCATACCTACAAGGTCGTGACCAAGTAGGCACGCAAGGCCTCAAAACCTGTCTCACACTAGATAAAACAACCTTTAACAAATACATTAACTTTCAAAAACAACATAGAGGCACAATACCCGATATATAATAGAAGCAAGAAACAAGTGTCTCACAAGACATTAAACATAAGACATAAGTTCTAGGTTCACAACAAGAAAGTTTATTAACTTGAAAAATGACTAGGCGGCGACTTGCTCAACGACCCCGCTAAACTGTCCACCACCCAACCCTACTCCTGATCTGAAAGATAGAGAGAACAACTTAATGAGCTTGGGAGCCCAGTAAGCAACCACTAAAAACATCGGGATCACAAAAATGTTCATTAGTTTTTAAAAGTGTACAAAATGTAACAAAGCGAAATAAATATCAAAATGAAATCCAGAAATCAGAATTAAATCATAACAGATTTAGTTTACCAAAATAACAAGCATATATGTCCCCCAAACATCTAATGCCAAAACAAAATATCATAACTCATTTATTTAAACTCGGTGACCCGAGTCGGATTTTAGAACTCATAGGTTTACCCTCGGTGACCCGAGCCAGAATATCAGAAGCCGTTATTCTTCACCGACGGAACGGTGCGAAACTATAGTTTCTATGTCAGAAGTACGTGTCGACACGGTCAGTGTTTAACCCCCAGTGACAGGGTTATTGCATTGTTAATTGGGGACTACGAATTTCTATACAAAAATATATTAGTATGTCCAAAATTATTGTCAACGCAGAAAAACTGAAATTCTGTGATCCCATTTTCTAACAAAATATTTCCAATTATATTAACAATAACACATTTAGCAAAACCATAAATAATAGCCAAAGTTATAAATATATATAACAAATAACTTGAAATTCAAAAGAGATAATTTACTGAAACATAATATATATAAAAAATTTACTAAATAATTAAATAACCAATATCATTAACAAGATAAATATGTGAACAAAATAAAATTGGTAATATTTCAAGAGTCAAAGATGCATATACATATACGTGTATTTATATGTGATTTACTTACCTGTCTAATGCCAAAACTACAAGCACCCCAAAAATTAGACTTCCACAGAATATCCTATAATAAGATTAAAAATTCCAAGGCAATCAGAACTTCTACCACATAAATAACAAGTTTTAGTGGGATGCCATTGAACACAATTTCTAGAATATTTTATCCTATAAAAAAAAATCCATAATAATAATAATAATAATAATAATAATAGTGCACTCCCCTAATTATGGGTTCTAATGGCAACAGACAACCAATTATTTAAAAGTGCTTGTCATTGAATTCCAACCGAAATTACAAATTACAAATCCAAGAATAATTTGAGCAAGCTTATCAGTAAACATTTAGAAAAATAATAACAATAACAAAATCATAAAAAGAAAAAAACGTGAGGGTCGACAACATAAGGGACACGAGAATGGCTTCTATAATGTATTAAATGAGATAAAAGGCAAGGCATTGTCTTTTCATATCACTTTTAAAAACAAAATCTCCATTCCCTCTCTACTATCGACTTTTTAACAACAATTAAATAATGCATTATGTGTTTGGATACCAATTTTTGGACCAATATTATCATTCACTACAATCAAATGAGAACAAAAATTACCCAATCAATAGTATTCTACCAACAGGCTCTAAAACCAGGAAGCTTGCATACGAGACAAACTGTCAACCTCGGCCATCAAATACAGTATCTATAACTGACGAAAAATATTGACATGCAAGTTTTTTAAAACAAAAACAATGTTTTAACTCATAGAGAACTTGATCATGAACAAAGGCATGCAAATCAACATAGAAAATTTATTGCTAAATAGCTAGTTTTATTATGAGGAAAATCAATCCACCACTTAATCCCTAGATCTAGGAAGAGAACGTTTACCTCTCAACGATAACAACACAACCCTTGACAAAGAGGCCTATCTCCGTCCTCGCCACCGGCACCACACACCCAAAAAGAGAAGAGAAGAAGAAAGAGACAAGATCTCTCTCTTTCTTGGTCCAAACGAAAATCTATATCGGGAGAAACAAAGAGGTGGCGGCTAGGGTTTGAAAACCTAATAAAATATAAAGATTAAGAAAAAATAAAATTTAATAAAAAGGAAGGTTTCTATTCCTCTTCTGTAACAGCCATGCATGCAAAAAAATTAAATGAATTAAATTTAAAACGTGTGGGGCCCACAAAGATAAAAAAGAATGTGTCACATGAATAATTGCACCCTAAGCTATCTGTGTTTCTTGAGGAAAAAAATGTCACATAAATAGTTACACCTAAATGTGTCTTTTGAATAACTCCAAAATTAAATGTGTCTCTTAAGAAAGAATGTGAATTGTGAAGCAATGTGTCGCTTGGGAAAATGTTTATTTACACCTTAATAAACTCATATTTGTGATAGTTTTTAATGTTTTTCTTTCTCTTCTCTGATTTCTTGCATTAAACTTTTTAACATTTTTTTGGAAAAATCCTTTTGATTTGTTGGGAAAGGATTTTGTTATGTTTTGTAAATCTTGGAGAAAATATTGCCATTAAATGCATGTAGCAAACTAGTAAGGGTAATAATTTTCGATTGGACAGTAACATTCTTCATGTACAAAACAATATTGTGGCATTCTTTTTAACAAACTCCATGTTAATTTATCGAGTTAATGAATTAAAAAAGGATTGAAAAATTGAATTTATGCAATGGAATTCTATGCAAAAATTTCTCTTGTGCTATGGATTACCACTCCTTGATACTTACTGCACCAAATGGATCTTGTTTTTATTTTTCCCAATTTTGAGTTTTGTGTGGTTTCTATTGTGTAGAAACCACACAAGTACTATTCTATTGACAAGGAAAGCCATGGCTAGGCAGCATAAAACCACAAAAACAAATCGTAGTTGCTCACCTCACTACTGTGAATGGCGGACCGAGCGACCTCCCTCCCCATCCATGCACGCTTATATAGTAATCGCACACAGTGTTCCCGCAGGATGTCTTTTTGTATGTCGATAGCTCGATACAATGGTTGTTCCTTCAGTCTCTGCATAATACGGGTGCCGACCCACTTCTTACTTGCTTTTGGGTGGACCGTCGTACCGATGCCCCCACCGCAAGTGTGCGTCACTTGCATTGTCTTCACTTGAAATGTCTCATCGTTTCTATTTGGATGTGTGGACACACCACTAGCAATCCGGGGAAGCATACCTCACAATCGAGTGAAGTCTGTCATTTTTTATGAATGTGAAGTCGAAATTGTGCCATATGGTGTAGCTGTGCAAGGCTTCTTTGAACTTATCCACACTCTCGAACTGTTGTCCTACTTGTAATATCGATTCATCAGATATTTGCGAACATAAAAGCAATTCTGAGTGCACCTGCAGGAGGATGTTGGGACAGAAACGTCTCCATGTCTGCATTCATGCTTTCTGAGATTAACTCCTTGCGGATGCCAACGCATAAGGTAGGAAACAAGTCATGAACAATACACGAATAACACAAAGTAATACACAGGAAATCAATATAATACACATGAAATGCATATAACACACATGAAGGATATTATAATACACACAAACATATACAGTTACACGGAAAAGTAGTGATAATTCAAGAATAACACACGGCATAATAAGAGCTATCTTTGATGTTGATTTACGATGGTAGTAAGGAGTTGTTAATGGTTACTTCTGCTACCCCACTAACTTCTTCAACGATAATGTCCATCACACTCTTTTTAAAAGTGTGGTGTATGTGGCACATGCGTTGGGTATATGCATTTGACTCAATTGGGCAAACCGTGCCGTATGAGTTTGGTGTAACAAACTTCACAGTTACCCGATGAGCGTCCAGTGACCACCACTCACATATCTCGGCTACAACAACCTCCCATACGGAAAGGACTGTGAAATGTAGTAGCCGTTCTTCGCCTTTGAAACAAGCCACTGCATAAAATGTCTTCATAATGACTAACACCTGCATAAGCATTGGAGAAACCCATAGGTTAAAAAAAAACACAAAGAGGAAGTAATCGAAACTGAACTACACCTCTGACAAAACTGAACGATAGGAATGGAGATGTTGCTTACTTAAATGACAGAAAAAGGAGGCAAAGAAGAAGAACAACAACAAGGAGTAGAAGAACAGGAGACAAAGGATGAAGATGAAGACGAAGATGAAGTATAGTAAAAGAGGATGAAGATGAAGACTTCTGCCATTACCTACCAAAAAGTTGATGTGATTTGGTGGGAAACAAAAGAGAGGAGCGTTTCTGCCATTGGAGAGAAAAAGCCTTTAACTGGTGTCACGGCAGGGAGTAAAAAAGAAGCTGTGTAAAAAAGAGGGATTATATGAAAAGTGCAAATGTCATAGGGACTGCAGAGACAAAATGAAACTTCATTAGGATTTTTAAATATTTTTTTCAAAAAAACAGTGATGCTTTTCTAAAAATTTCTGTTGACTTTGGACAACAAAGATGCTCACAAATATTAATATTTTTCTGAGATATTTATTATTCACACAAAAAATAATTTTTATGACCCACGAACATAAGCAAATATATACTTTTATATACAAATTTAAACCAATTTCCAGCGTATTTCTCCCCATTTAAAAAATAATAAAAACTTTATTTTATTCCCCCATTTAGCTTTTTTTTTAATGTATAAAATTTTTAATTTGCATGTATTTATAAGAGTATACTATGCATCACAAAAAAAAAAGAAATAAAGATGGTATTTTGTAAATAAGGGTTTTCATGGGACTTGTATACAAAATATATAAAAATTTTCATCCATCATTTGCATCACATGTATTTAATAGTCATAAGATTCGGTTTTTTAACTTATCCATTTTAATTTGTATTATAAAACTCAGTTGAAATTAATTGGTAATATAAAATTTATAAAAAATTATATTAACTTTATAAAATTATTTTTTATGATTTAATAAAATATTTAGTTGAATATAATTTATCAAAAGCTACAGAAATATATATTAAATATAAATAATAAATTTAAAAAATAATATTTTATAATTTATAAATTTTTTAAATAGCCAAGTAAATGATATAAAAAAATTTGTTGGAGATAGTATTTTGTAAATACGAAGGTTTACTGGGACTTTTATGCAAACTATATAAATTTTAAATTTTTTATTTGCATGATTTAGAATTATAACTTACAAGAATGGATATGCATAAAAAATATATAAAAAATAAAAATAAAATTAAAATTAAAATTTAAAAATAAAAAAATTACGGAGATGTTATTTTGTAAAAAATACGGGGACTTTTATGCAAAAATGTAGATGAGTATTGCTCTTCAGCCGTTCTTTGCGTCCTGGTCTCATCTTCATCAAAGAGAACGGGAGGGAGAGAGGGAATGCGAGCAAGGTGAGAGATTTAAGGCTCAAATTCAACTGGAACTCGATCTTGGAGGTAATATGAACTCTCTCTACTCCAATCCTTGTTGTTTTTTTTGGCTTCTTTTGATTCCTATTTCGTTTGGATTTGTGAAATTTGTGGTTTTTATCTTGAAATTTATTGTTAGGGTTTTGTTGAGTTTAGCTCCAGTTCGATGCAGTTGGTTTTTGTTGTTAGTTTTATGTGATTTTGATTGGAAAGGACTTGCTGTTGACTCTGTATTTGTTTTCTGCAATCTTTAGATAAGGAAATAAAGTAAGCTGTTGTAGAATTTGTCATTGTTTTGGTGAAATTTTTCATTAGGGTTTTGGTTGAATTTAGCTCCAGTTCGGTGCAATTGATTTTGTTATATGCGATTTTGATTGGAAATGATTTGCTGTTGTCTCTGTATTTGTTATCTGCAATCGTTAGTTAATGGAAATATAGGAAGCTGCTGTGGAATTTGTGATTGTTATGTTGAAATTTGTCACTAGGGTTTTGGTTGAGTTTAGTTCCAGTTTTATGCGGTTGGTTCTTGCTATTGGTTTTATGTGATTTTTATTAGAAAGGATTTGCTGTGGCTTTATATTTGTTTGGTGTAATTGTTAGTTAATGGAAATGGAGGAAGCTGTGGTTAAATTTGTGATTGTTATGTTGAAATTTGTCATTAGGGTTTGGTTGAGTTTAATTCCGGTTTGAGACGGTTGGTTTTTGTTGTTGATTTTATGTGATTTTGATTGGAAATGATTTGCTGTCGTCTCTGTATTGTTAGTTAATGGAAATAGAGGAAACTTTCTCTGATTTGGGGTTTTCTGAAACGATTGAAGTCTATTGATGGTTCATGGTGATTTTGTTCGAGGTGGTGTTTTTCATCATTGATGCTGCAAATAATTTAATAAGTTTGTTTCTGTTTTGCGTTCTTTTATAAACCATTTGGAAGTGTTAATGATGATTTAAAGGTTGGATTAAGAGTTTTATATTTAAGATGTGTTCTTCAGAGTTGTTGCAATGGAGAGAATGCCCTTCCTTGTTCAAGTGTGAGACCTAGAAACGCTTTTCTCTTTCCATCAATTCTTATCTCCATAAGTGTGTATGATTGTATTAGAGGGAAGCTAAGGTAATCTTGGACGGCTATGCCCAAACTTTGAAATTTCCTTGTTCGTTAATGTTTGATAGGTTTAGGATGTGTTTGGTTTTAAGAAAGTATAGGGGAAAGGGAGGAAAATAATAAAGGAGTTGTTTCGGCTGATGAAGAAAAGAAAAAAAAAAGGCAAATTAAAAGAAAAGTATTAATAAACAGTAAAGGATGAAGGATTGTGGAGAATTTAGTTGCGGCTCTTGTGGGTGACAAACAGGATTTGTGAAAGTTTGTAGTGCTGGAAGTACCTACTAGTTGACAATGAGTGAGAGCAAAGAATATGTTTACTGTATGATCTCTCTTAGACTCCGAGAATATATGGTTGAATGAACATGCTTTTTGAAATGTGAGGATTCTTAATGCAAGAGACCATTGGATCTTTAGTTAAAAGTAAAGTAGTGGTCATGTTTATCGCATGATTGGACTTTTTCAACCAGCACTTCAAATAAGGTGAGCCCTTGTAGAGTGGTTTTCTTTAACTAATGCAGTTGAATTGTATTGTTTTTTGGTGATATTGTTATGGTTGAGAATCATAGTTTACTTGTTGGCTGATCTTTAGTCGTTTGTTTAAGGATCTGATCTTGAGCTTGCTTTTGATGTTTTTGAATTGAAATATTTGGTGATGCCTACATTCCTGCATCCATTACTTGGATGATACTAAAGGAAAAAAGTGGAGATAATTGGGAAACCTACATGATTAAGATATGCAAATCTTTTAAAGGATAAGCCTAAGAAACCTTTATCGTTTAAAGGATAAGCCTAAGAAGCCTTTATATTGGGCTTTTACACAAGTATGCTTGCGTTAAATATCAATGTTTAGGATCATTTAAAGATCTTCATTGTTATTAAAGTAGAAGAGGTTTATGAATGATAAGTTGGTTTTTTGGTGAAAAAAGATGTTATTGTGTAGAAACGACATGAGCACTATTCTATTGACAAGGAAAGGACCACTATGCATTGTCTACTTCTAATCATCTTTTCAGTAGTGAGATGTGAATTGCTACAGGCATTTCTCTCATGCTTTTTCTCTTGCTCCTGGGAAATTTTACAGGTTCATTGATGACCTGAAGGTTTTTATCTACAAAAAATCATTGGTTCTGGTTGGTTTTGTTGTTTTTAATGGTCCCAGCATTAGTTGTGCATACATGTGTGTGTTTGGATTTATGATGACAGAATCCCATGTATGTACTTTCCCTTATCAACACATTAAACTGAAAGGTCCTTTATAGTCATATGAGTAAACATCAAGAAACATCAATATGGGAGCATAAAATTCTACTATAGGTAAATTGAATTATTGTCTTTCGTAATTATTAAAATGTTTAAGTTGAGGTTCATCCATTTCTAAAATCACTATTATAGTATGGGGGTGGGTTTTTTTTTTAATAAAAGAAAACGTGCAGGTTTTTCTTCATTTTTGAAAAATTACTCCACATCCTCTCTCTTTGGTTAATTTTATACCAAATAAAATTGGTGAAGTGGGGGTACTGGTTCTCCCCTTATTTCTCCAAGTGAACAACCAAATTTGATTGATTGCAAGTGCCTTTTGATTCTAAACACTACAAACATATCTAAGGTATATAAATATTGAATGTGCAACAATTTGATGTGATGATAATTAGACAGTTGTGTTTTGTTTTTAAGTTTTCTTTAAATTTATGTTTTGAACCATTAAGATATTTTTATCCTTTTGGAATTATATTCAGAAATTTGGATGGGTTAGAGCTCTTAGTTGAAGTCCTATGTAATGTTCTCTATTCATAATTTTATTCATGGAGAGAGAATTATTTTATTTCTTTTTTCTCAGTTGTTGGTGAGTTGTTGCCAATATACCCTTCTTTGGTGAATCACATTATCATGCAAACCCTTTGCCCCTTATATCAGTTCCTATATTTACTGGTGTGTGGTTATGATATGGTTAATGAAACAAGGTTTATCTTTCTGTATGCTTCCTTTTGCTTCTTTTATACTTTGACTTGTTATGTTTAAAATTTTTCCTTTCTACACTTAACGTTCTCCTTTTGATGGTCATCTTATTTTGTATTTAATTTCATGAATCAGCATTTTCTTTTATAGGATGAAGAATCTTGTTGATTGGGTTTCCAGCCAATTAATGTCGAAGTTTTTAGTTTCTGCAAGGTCTTTTAACTCTTATGATGAGGACCTCTTATGTGAAGAGCCTAATGATCAAGGTATTTATTCTCCTTGATATATTTGATTTGACTTCATAAAACAATATATGCCAGCCAATAGACTTATTGGATTTGAACTCTGTGTATTTAAGCAGAACCATGCCTATTTGGATAAGCTTTTGGGAAAAACTGCTCTTTTTATTTTTCTGTAATTGTATAGAAGGGCTTCTAATTTAAGTCTTTTTGGAATAACTTAAGTTATTTTATGTTTCAGTGATTTTATAGAAGCCCTTCATTTTTTTTAATGTGTTTGGATGACAATTCTCAAAAGCAATTTTGGAAGATAATATTACAATAATATCTCACATAAATAAAATATAGTTTTATCCTATATATTGTAAGAGATGAAATAATATCTAGTATAAATAAACCATATCAAGTTTTGCTGTTTGATTTTTGAATTGAAAGGAAGTTTTGGAGTATAAATATCTTAAAAAGCGCATAACTAATTTTTCTTTTTTCATTTTAACTCTAAACATGAATTTCAAAAGACATGAAGTGTTGATTAAATGAGCTTAAGTAAATTGCTCAAAAGGTGAAGGACTAACTACACAGAAAAGTTGGGTTTAGCTTTTCGATGACAGCTTCTATCCAAAAGCTACAATTTTGAGCTTCTTGACCAAATCTTTCAGCTTTAAAAAAGCTGAGGCTGCTTCAGGAAATTGCAGCCAAACATCCTGTTTTAAGTACCAAAAGAGATCTTAAAGATTAAAAAGATGTTTCTCCTGCTTCTCAAAGCTGCCACTTTTTTAAGGGAACCTTGTTTTGTCAATGGCAATTCAGATTGCATTTCTCGAATTCAGTATTCTAGAAAATTGAGTGTGATATTTATAATTCTAATGACATCAATTTCCTCTACAAACTTGAAATGTTCGGAAATGGTTTGTTGTCCTAATTGTCAAATAATAACCATTGGAAGCTGAATGCTTACATATGGTTCACTTTCTATCATTGTATTATATGTCATTTTATATCCTAACTTGGTTTTTCAGAAAGAAATGCTATTTAGATCTTCTGAAAGTTATCTACTTGCTTCATGCTTGTTTCCTAGAACCACATGTATTTGACATTTGGGATTTAGCGAGGCTTTCCTTTCTTTGTACTGTCATGCTTCACATGTAATTTTTGAACATATATTATTTGCCATTTCATCACTACGTAGATTTTAGGCTCTTTGTAAAAATCATCAATAAATATGTCTTGGTATGTGTGTTTCAGGTGCAAGAAATACCACCAATGAGATATCTACCACTGCCCCTGCTACCAATGACACTCAGCTGACAGAATCTTCAGAATCAGAGCTTGTTGTGCCAGACATTTCCAACGCTGAGGCACTTCAAATCAAGCTTCTTCGGTTTGTCCAACGGATTGGACAATCACCAAATAACCTTGTAGTAGCACAAACTTTCTACAGATTGCATCTTGCAAACTTGATACAAAGTGCTGAATGTGGTGTGCAAAGAAAAGTCCTGACGTTTGATCAAGTCAAGGCAATAGCAGCACGGCAGGAGGAGAGTGGTCAGCCAGATTTGCTCTTCTCTGTCAAGATACTTGTCCTAGGGAAAACAGGTGTAGGCAAGAGTGCAACCATAAATTCCCTTTTTGATGAAACAAGATCAGTAACAAATGCATTCCGGCGAGGCACCGATGAAATTCAGGAGATTGTGGGAACTATTAAGGGGATCAAATTTACAGTAATCGATACCCCTGGTCTGTCACCATTCAACGGTAACCCACGAAGAAACAGGAAAATCCTGATGGCAGTGAAAAAATTTATCAGAAAATCGCCCCCTGATGTTGTTCTCTATTTTGAACGGCTCAATTTCATTACTGGGGGCTACGGTGATTACTCTCTGCTAAAGCTTATAACTGAGGTTTTTGGCTCATCAATGTGGTTCAATACCATTCTTGTAATGACACATGCTTCATCACCTCCTCCAGAACCTGACGGATATCCCATGAGCTACGAAGGGTATGTTGGCCGTTCGAAAAACATAGTTCAACATTTCATACACCAGGCAATGTCCAGCGAAAAGCTTGTGAATCCTGTCGTCTATGTTGAGAACCATCAGTTCTGTGAAACAAACGCCAAAGGTGAAAAAATTCTTCCAAATGGTCTGGCTTGGAAATCCCAGTTACTGCTGTTATGCATTACTTCCAAGATTTTGGTGGATGCAAACTCCCTCTTGAAATTCCAGGACAGTTTTCAGTTGTCACAAACTGGAGGCGCACTTCTCTCGCTGCCTCATTTCCTCTCGTCATTTCTTCAGCGCCATCCACTGTCAAACTCTAATGGCATTGAAGATGATGATTTCACCAATTTTCTCGACCAAGAAGATGAGGATGACTATGATCAATTACCGCCAATCCGGATTCTCACAAAAGCCCAATTCAATAAGTTGTCGAAAGCTCAGAAGGATGCTTATCTTGAGGAGTTAAATTACAGAGAGGATCTATATCTGAGAAAGCAATGGAAAGCCATGGCTAGGCAGCATAAAGAAACCATGCTCCGTAAGAAGAACAATGATACCATACAAAAAAATGACCATGATGATGACAATGATGCATCTCTTGTAGAGGCTTATGAAATTGAAGATGCAACTATTCCATTGAGTTTTGACTCTGATTCTCCTGTATATAGATACCGTTTCTGTGTGATTGGTAACGAGCAGTGGGTAATAAAGCCTGTTTGTGATTCGCAAGGCTGGGATCATGATATTGGGTATGACGGAGTTTACTGGGATGGATCTATACACATCAAAAGCAATTTTCAAGCTACATTTGCTGGACAGATGAACAAGGAGAAGGATGATTTCCGTATTAACTCTGAATGCACAGCAAAGTTCAAACATCCCAATGGCGCAACCATGCTCGCGGGCATTGACATTCAACCCTTCAGTAAAGATCTACTCTGCACTATTCGCGGAGACTTAGAATTCAAGAACTTTTGCTGTAACAAGACCGGCGGCAGCTTCGCTGTTTCTTCACTAGGAAAAACATACTTCACCAGAGCCAAGCTCGAGGATTCGATTTCGATAGGGAGAAGACTCAAAGTACGAATGGACGCCGGATGTGCTCGAGGTTACGGTCAAATGGCATATGGTGGGACTTTGGAAGCAACAATAAGAGGGAAAGACTACCCTGTAAACGATGATAAGGTAACTATTGCAACCACATTGTTATCATTTGACAATGAAACAGTGATTGGAGGGAGTGTTCAATCTGATTTTCAAATTTGGCGGGGAACAAAACACTGTTTGAATGCCAGCATCAACAGTAAAGGACCAATGCAGATTAGTTTCAAGACAAGTAGTTCAAAGCATGTTCAGATTGCACTTCTTGCTCTTGTTACTTTGTTTCAAGGACTCTTCATGAGAAGATTAAGATGAGCTGATCATTGTTGACAGAAAAATAGAAACAAAATGCGGTAATTTTTCTTTCTTTTTTCCTTTTTGTTTTGCTTTAATTATTGATCATATAGATAAAAACTTGTGTTTAATATGTTCCAGGCAAATAATTGTACATAAATTTGAGAGGATCTATTCAATATAACAGTGAATTTAGAGATGATCCCTTGACATAAATTGTTTCAGAATTGATCAAGTCTAGAGATGTGTTCACCTTTGGGGGTTAATTTTTTTGACAGGGTATCAAATTATGGTCTTTTTATATTATGGGTTCAAACTTCAATTTGAATCAAAATGATTACTTAATTTTAATTTTGTTTTACCAGATGGTTACATGAGAGATTATGATTTATTTTTTATGATATAAATGTCGAAAATTCTCTGTTAATATATATATATATATATATGACATACTGTCCGTCCAATTGACAATTTTATCTTATTTGTTAACAGAAATTTCAAACAGTAATATTAGATTATTAAAAATATTAAAAATAGATTAAAATTTTTTTAGTGCTCAGTTAAACAAAATTAAAATTAAATTATCATTTTGAATAAGATTATCATTTTGATTCAAATTGAAATCTGAAATCTAAAATAAAATCATGTTAGTTTGACGTATTAAAAGATTTAATCTAAATTTATTTTCTTATAAAATTGTCATATAAAAACATTGCTTTCATGCATGCATGCATAACACGTGTCCAGTACGTGTCACTCAAACTATCCATGCATGCATGACATCTGTACGTCCATACGTGTCACTCAACGATATAAATAATAAATATATATTTACTCTCAACTGCATAAATGACACGTGTTTTACACGTGGCATTCAAACATTATTCATTCTCCCCCCTCAAAACTTGTATATATAAATTCAACACTACTATACATGCATGCACACATTAATGAAAACTAATTAGAATACATTTATAAAAATGCAGGGAACCAAAGAGAAGATGAAGGACATGGGAAGCACAACAAAAGAAAAGTTAAGAGAGTTTTCAGCAAAAACAGAAGAAAAAGCTGAGAAAGCCACTGCAAGAAACAAAGAAGAGAAAGACATGGTTAAAGAGAATGCTAAAGCTAAAGAAGCTCAAGCCAAAGCTCAATTACACCAAGAGAAAGCTGACCACCGTGCTGACTCTGCCGCCGGTCACCGTGGAAGTACACGTGTCCCTCTCACTCATCACCGTCCGGCCGCCGGCAATGTCAACTATCCTGCCTCCGGTGATCTTCCCGCCGGGGAGAAGTACTTTTAGTTCTTTGCTTTGATTTCCTTGTTGCTTTGGAGTAGCTTGTTTTTGTTAATAAATAAAATAAATCATTTTGTTTCTCAGTTAATATATATATCATTTTGTTTCTCAGTTAATATATATATATATATATATATACTAGATTTATGTACCCTCGCTAACGCTGCGGGTTAACTATATCTATAAAGAAGATTGCAAAGATAGTATAATTTTTTAAAAAATTAGTAATATTTTTTTTTAAAATCGTTTTCAGTATGAGAAGTATCTTCAGATGTGAAAGGTTGAGAAATATATTTCTGGAATATATTATATTGTTTATTAAATAATGAAGATGATTGCATTTCAATACTTTGAAAAGAAAAACAATTTTAAGTATTAATCCTTCTAATTGGGTTTTTATATTTTTTTGCTGTAAAAATTGGAATAATATACCTGTCTAATGTATATATATACAGATACTTTATCATTCAAGAGAATTTGTTATAATTCATCATCACGTAAATATTAACTTAAGAGCAATGTTGTTTTTGAGATGATATTAAAGAGGCATTTAAGATGGGTTTCTCATTGGTTCTTTGACTAAAAAAGGAGAAATCAAGAAATACTTTAAGATGGATTACCGTATGTAATTTTTTTTTTAATAATTATAGAAACCATGAAGACAAATGGCATATGCAAAAGAGAGCTAATAGTAGAAGATATTTAGTTATAGGATTCAAAAGTTGTTCAAGTTCTCATCTTCAACTAAAAAAAAGTGAACATAAAAGGGGGAAAAAATGAAATAACTTCATCCCATGTATAGTTGTATTATGGATGTGTATCAGAGACAGTGGAGTGTTCAACGTTGTCATCCATAGCAACAGGAAGGTTGAGGTCAATCAGAGTGCGTAAAGATGGGATTTTGGGAGATGAATGTGGGGAATATTCTCAGTAATCATAATGTAAAAATAATTAATAATAATGACCTGAAAAGAACATGTTGTAAATAGTATTCCAAATTCTATAATTATTACTTTGAGTGTTTCAATTAATTCCCTTTGCATTTTGCGTAAGAGATGATGATACGCCGTGCGGCTAGGTTGATGAACCCTTCTTCTAGAACTTTATCGATGAATGACAATAGCGAAGTTATAATATCCGTCAACATTTAACAAACCAACTCGGAACAAAGCATAAGTTATGTATCATTTTTATAATTTCATGTGTGTATATAGAGCATTGAGATCAAATTACCGGTTTGTTATGGATGCCTAATCGTGCCTGACTAATTACTTCAAAAAGCTCTTCAAGAGTTCCATAACCTCCTGAATATTTAAAACAGTATACTTAAATGAGGAAATTTTTATTTTTTTAATTTATAGTTGTCTATTGGAAGAAAGTAGATATAATAATCGATTAGAGAATATGTGAATTTTAAGTATAATTAATGATAAAAGAGTGGTAACAAAATTAAAGCTAAGTATATCAGTGTTCTATGTTAACTATTAGTAAGCTTTGCAAATAGATATATACTAAAAATTCATAGTAGCTAATTTATGCATATTTTCAGTCGATTCAGCATGAGGAAAGTATATTTTTCATTATATTTATCATTGAAAGTTTGAATTGCAAGCATTAATATATATATATATATATCAATAGAAAATGAGTTTTCATTATATGTGATATTAAGTGATAATAAATGCAATTTCTATACTAACTCGCAAAAGTCAATAAAATGCATCGACATAGTTGCCCATCTCTCGCTTCCTATGATGTATGTCTCATAACCGCTTTTACTCTCGGCTGTGTGACACCGGTGATCTGAAACTCAAATGGGAAAATGGGAAATTACATACAAATATAGTATTGTAGAATATGTTTTCATATGTGTGGACAATTGTAGGGATATGTCATTAAAGAAACGGTGAAAAACCATACACATCGTGAAAAATGGAAGAAAAACTGAAATAATTTATTATTCATACCTCTCTACCCATTGGAGCTTTTGGAATGACACTAAAAACACAAATAAAAGATTTTGTTAATAACTTTAGCAAATTTTCATTAAATAAATGAATGTATTTTTTTTTGTTTTGAAAATGTTTGGGGGAGAGAGATCCATACCCTATAACATTTCTACCACCATCAAATACAATCGAGAAATCAAACCCATTAATCCAATACTTCCTCTCCATATACTAAATCAATGTTCTTCAACACACGACAATGGTAACATTTAGTAAAATATTCCATCGGTGTTTAAGAATTTACTATGTTTTAAGAAGAAAAATTGAGAAGAGGGAAAAATGAAGGAGGAGAATTGTAAGATAAATGACAATAACTATGTGAGATAGGGAACCAAACAGCTCTTTTTGCCAAGATTTATCGTCAAAGATCTTGGTATTTTTCCTTTTCCTGACTACTACCACAAAAACACGCATTGATTTGAACTTGGATGCGAGTGCTTTTCTTTTTCTTCCTCCATTTTCCTTTTCGCTGGTTTGGTTCGAAACATCGACAATTTGAATGGATATCATCCATTATATGTGGAGAATACGGTTTAGCTTTATCGAGAATAAATTAATACTTATGCATTATTAAAGGTCTTATCTTGTTGTGTCATGTCAATTATTGATATAATTGAAATAATATAAAGTTGCAGAAATGTCAAACTTTGTGAAATGTTTAGAAGATTAAAACAACTGATTAATAGCTCGATATTGACAAACATTGTAGTAGTTAATTAAAAAATGTTAAGCTTTATAAAAATGACTATATATTTTTTATGCTTTTAGTATGTATACTTAAGACATATACTATGTTTAAGGTGATATAATGATTTAAATTAAGCAAAGATAGATTATTATTATAATTTCCTATTCTTCAAGTTTTAATTTGATGGATATTTGTTCTGCTATGAAAGAAAGCTCACATGTCCCTGCTATGATTAAGAGAGAGCTTTTATCTAACTATAATCCTAACCACCGCAATCAATGGTCGATCTCTTACTTTTCTTTTCCCTTTTTCTTTCTTTTTTTCACCGACAAATTGGTTTCCTAGGCTTAGATGATCTTTCAATCTTAATCTCATCACCCAAATATATATATATATATATATTAAGCTTTTGTTTGATGGACATTTGTTCTGTTCTGGTTAGAAGAGAAATGTCTTATTATGATTGAAAGAGCTTTTATTTTTCAAACCCTAGCCACTGTAAGCAACGACTGGATCTCTTACCTTCTCTCTCTCTCTCTCCTCTTTTTTCCTTTGTCGAGTCATTTTCCTAGGCTATAGGGTTAACTTTTGCTAGTTTGATTTGTGTCTTTTAATAGGATTTGTTTTTTTCTTATTAGTTTCAATCATATCTTTTGTTTATATATGGACACAAAATGAGTACAATGCCTAAATCGAGATAATATTAGTATTATAGTATTATATATATATTATATAGTTTTTAGCCCTAGGTGTAGAATTGCTTAGCTTGATTCAGATCTCATTGATAGGATGTTTTCTTTAAATGTCGCATTAATTTCATCTGGGAGGAATTAGGATTCGTAGTTTAGATTTTTCGCTTTAATTTTTTTATTTTTATAGGATGTTTTTTTAATTACAAAATGTTTAAAAAGATGTGAATGACAGAGGTAGAATATGAGTGAGATAATATTATGATAGTTAAATAATCTGAAGTGTGTTTTTGTGAATAATTGTTAAGTGATTGTTATTATTGATACTATTAGTATTATTATATATGATATATTATTTTTAAAATATTTCATGATATAATAAGTATTTGTACATTTCTGTATTTTTTTTATTATCTATGGAGTATATATTTTTTTAATCTTGCAAATCTTCTGATATCTTGACATGTAATGTACTTATACAGAAATAAAAATAAAACATTTAACCTTCATTGCTTACAATAGTGTGGGAAGCAGATGATTATTATATATGATATATTATTTTTTAAAATTTTCATGATGTAATAAATATCTATTAATTATCAGATATTTTTATATTTTTATTATTAATAAAAATAATTGGAGGATTTAATTTGTTAATTATCTTTACATATGCTAGATTTTGTTAAGATTAGTCTTTTTATGTATTTTCGGTAGTTTTATGAGGAATAAATACAAATAATATATTGGTAATGTCAGGTGTATATTTATGATATATAAACAATTTAATCATTATACTATATATAATGAATATAGGTGGGGAAGAGCATGTTATATATTTGAGACTCTTTGAGAGTGAGAGATCGTGATGGAGCAATTATTGATGGTAGCAATCAAAGAGGAAGGTTTGATATCAATTGTGGAGGAGATAGGTGGTGATTATAGGTGAAGAGGTTGTCACATGAACTATAGTTTGCTTTCAGAGATTGTTGGAAGGATTGAAAGCTTATCCAACAATGTGTAGAAGTTAGTGAAGGGTTTGTAGCGAGGATGATGTTAGTGAGTAATGTCAGAAGAATTCTTAGTGGAGATGATAAGACTTTCGTTCCATCATTGTTTCCAATGGTATTCATTGGGGGGGAATTGATTGGGAGTTTGGATCGCACTTTATAGCTATTCATGTCTCCCGAGCTCATTCCTATGTTGAAAGTGTAGTGGTGCTATTTGGCTTTGAGTGGTTTGCTATATTTTTCTTCTTTGGGTGGTTTATTATATTTTCCTTTTTTCATAATTAACATATTTACTAAAACATAATTTATATTATGTAGGTTATATATTAGCAAAAGTTAATTGCATATTTTATTGTTGTATATTTCTCCCTCTTAAAAGTTGCATGCATATAAACTTAAATAATTATGCATTATGTGAAATATTATGCATTTTTGCTTTGCTATATTATGTAAGGTTGGTATAATGCATAGAGAGGACATGTATAGTGATGGTACAATTAATGAAGAGATGATAAAGATGAAGATGGAGAAAAATGATAGGAGGGAGAGAGAGAGAGAGTCGCATAATTACTGCAAACAATGGTAAAAGATTCATTCTTTATTGTTTTAAGCTGCTCTCGCTTTTATATATCATCATTATTTTTCTCTTTTCTTCTCTCTCCCTCTCTAACACTCTCATGTTCTTCTAGTTTTTATGAATTCATTATATATATATATATATTTCCATTCAAACTTTAGTACATAGGGTCTCATAAAAATTATCAAATGTGTTATACTTATGGTTTAAGAGCTACAATACAATGGTGTAATCTAATTTCTTTTTATCTTGTTATTTCGTGCTATGGTATGTATTAACAAAATTATTCATATTGTTATTGCTTGATTTATGCGTATAATAGGGTGGATTAACGCTTTGTCGATGTCTTTAGATAGCACCGTGACCATTTCCTTCTTTTGAAGCCATTTCCTACCAAGATGTAGATTTAACTAATGCATGGTTTATTTGTTTTTCTTTTGCTTTTTGTGTGGATGTTCACATGAAGTGTATTATCTTTGTTATTGTAATATCATCTCTTTCTCGTCTTAAGGCTTTAATCTTTTGAGTGTTTCTCTTATTATTAGTTTATATTGTATATTTAATAAATTAGTTGTTTATCTACTTTTTAATGAAAGGATTACATCATATATTTATCTCTTATAGTTTTATGTCTTTTTGGTGATTAATCACCGCATGCATTAAATATAGTAATTAATCTATTATTATTATTATTATTATTATTATTATTATTTAGAAACATTTTTTTGTTGTTCATCTTAATTTGAACTTAACATTATAATCATGATTTGTTAGCTTTCATGAAATGTTTTCACGATGCCGTATAAATAAATTAGGTGTGGATTAAAGAATTGTAGGCGAGGGGAATTTATTCGATAATCATATATTATATTCGTAATGTAATTTATTAAATGTTAATAGATGTCACACTAAATATTTTCAATATATTTTTTTGAATTTATGAGTTTTTTAACCATATGTATTACAATATCTAAACCAAATTGATAATTTTTAGAAAAAACTAAAAAATATCATAAAAACTTTATATATATATATATATATAGATAAAATCAAAGATAGATAGATAGCCGTACATATAGAGAGGGGAGTGAGTTTAAATAGTAAAAGATTATGATAAAATATATATTTTGTTAAGTAATTTGTTAAATGTTAATAAATAAAATAATGTTTTTTCTTATGTTTTGTTAAAAGTTTATTATTTTTATAACTTGGGTATTAATTTGTTTAAAGAAAAATAAAGAAACACGTGAAGAAGAGGGTAAACATTTTTGAAAGTGATAGTAGATTGTATACATAGAGCAGAGATGGAGACAAAGAGGGAGTGAGTGTTTTGAGTGTGTGGCAAATGTCTATGATATATCTCTAAAAACATATTGTCTCAAAAACATGTATCTAAATAATTCCATGTATTCAATGTATATATATGGAATTAAGGTAGTAATCTGCATGTGCATAATTAGAATCAATAGACATGTTTACATGCATGTATGCAGAAGGAGATGTATACTTTATGTACATATATGTATATGCTATGTATATATATATATATGTATACCATCAACATAGCACATGCATATATATCTATGCATCTATCTATGATACTATATAGAGATGGAGAAAGAGATGTATATTACATGTATACATCTTTGTATATCTAAAACATGTAGTGTACATATATGCATATATATTTTTAAAATGTGGGGAAAAAGGGAAAATATATGGAATAAATAAAGAAATATGTTGTAAGACATTAGTAATAGCGTAAAGTAGTTTGTCCCCTATTAGATTGCATAATGACGTAGAGGAGGTGATTTTAGAGTTATCATCATAACATAGCTTGTATATATATTTCTTTAATTCCATTAATATTGACATGGGAAAGCAAAGACCAAGGCAGAGGACCTAGTTGATCTTTTTGACCATTTCATCATCATTATGATATTGAGAGATTTCTAAACTTGTTTTTGGATGGACATTTGTCCATCTTTATAGGATAATCAACTCTAGCTATCCTTTACTCCCACTAATAATCATGCTCTTAACCCTAATAATCACTTTCCCCTATTTCATCTTGTTCTCCATCTTCATCATTGTCCTTTGATAGAGGACTTGGGTGAGTAGATAAGGTCTTGATGGAAGGCAAGGTATTTCAAGGTAACACTGCATCATAAGGCTTTTCCTTCTATCAAGTTTGATATCGATTTTGCAATTCCCCTTTACTTATAGTGTTGTGGCCTCCTGCAAAGTGTGAAGATTAAGCATCATCAAACATCATCTATATCACTCATGATGACTGATCATCATTACTATTGTTATCAGTGAGAATCATTATTATTACTAACAATCATTAGAAAGATGGAGGAGTAATACCTCCATTGCAATAAGCTTTCTTTTCATCATATAGGTTTCCATCTTTTCTTATATATTTTTCCTAGTTCTTCTTACATTAGTTTTTTGTTTTGCTTATATTTGTTCGATTATGATTATTATATGTTGGTTTAGTATGGCGTGATCATTATTGCAGTTGAATGTCTTTGGGAAAAATTTCAAGATATGGTCAAGAGATTTTAGATGTGTAGTTTCAACATCTTCAAATCCCTTCATGATCTCAAACTTTTTGCGTCGATGGTAATTTCATTAATTTGTATAATGCGAAGATTATTTATTTCCCTCAATAATAATGTAAGTTATTTTCTAGTTGTAAGAATATGAAGCATCCAAAAAGGCGGAGAGTTGGCCGATGATGCTGATAGATAATTTATAGTATATTAGCATGGAAGAAGTATATTACTTTTCTCTGAATTGTGCATCAAGTGGAAATTTAGAAGCTTGTTTGAAAATTGGCATACGGTAAAAATTTATGATTACAATATTTATTAATGTTAGATAAATTATAGTATTACCATTAGTAACTAATTTTAATATTGGTTTGCAGATAGAAGGTATAAAGCTAAAAATGGATTCAGGCATCCAATATTTACATAAACTGCAAACTTAGTAAAGTTATTTACTCGCGCAGGATATGCAGCGGGGATTATTTTGTATAAAGATCATATGAGGCGTAATTCTGGTATAACAATGTTGCAATTTAGTTTCTTAGTGGGAAAATAGGTAATGTTTCGTAAGATAGAGAGCAAAAAGATCGTGTAATCCTATATCAAAACAAATGCCGATATATTGTAGCGGTGATTTTTCGAGAGAGTAGTATGGAGTATAAAAGACAAATGGATGGAAAAGGAGGGTATGGGAGTGTGGTAAAGAGTCTTGGTCGGAATGCCAATGATATTATTTTACAATGGATGGTTAAATGAAGATGGATTAGTGAGAGTTTTGCGTCGCTTTGTAGATGAAAATATGAATTAATTGCTTGCGTAACTTATGTAATATTTGTGTTGTTTAGGTTTTCTTTTTGTTTTAGTTTTCTATGTTTGTAATCTTGTATTATAGATGTATAAAATAGAATGTAATGTAATATATTTTTAAAGTAGAAATTGGTTGAAGTTTTAATATGTGTAACGAGGAAAGCAATATATAGATGTATAGCTTTGAGGTTGGTGTTCTTCAATTAGAGATGGGATAATGCAATAGTAAATAAGTTGTTATATTATTATGCTTACATTTTTCTTATTTGAATTTCTTAATTGATTAAATTATTATATAGATTAATTTAGTATATATGAAATAATATGATAGCTAATAACCCATTTGAAAATTAATGCAACTTGTGCTTACATATATATATTATAAGCCTTTGATCTATTTCACAAAGGTCTTGATGATTAAACTACATTCATCTTCTAACAAAAAGAAAATATAATAAAAATCCTATTTCATTCAAAACAAAACTCAACTTAGTTATTTTATTTTTTTCAATAACATAGCTTTGATTCGGCAGCACAACATTACAAATGATGGACATCATTATTGTTATAGTATCAAAGATGAAGAGAGATGCATCTTCGATTGACCAAAACTACGCACAATGGTGGCAGCATATTGATCCAATCGCCGTCGCGATCACCAATATCAAAGTTATACTCACACATATATTTCCTTCTTCTCTCCAATGGAGGAGGTGGCGCAGGTGGCAGTGGGAGAAGGCAGGCGGAGGTGGTGGAGGTGGTATTGGAGGAGATGGAGAAGGCATAGGAGGAAACATATAGGAAAAATTAAGTTTTGAACTCATGTGACACCACTAAAGGTGATTGATGCAGCGTGTCACCAGAGCTAATGCACTGCTTCCTCCGGTGTCAAAACAGTGCTCAACCAATGTCTCTTCTTAGTATAGGGTTTGTAATCTCACGATTGCATCGCGCCCCGATTGTCTTCTTCAGGTACTCCTAAGTACCTTCGATCCTTTAGATCGCCTTTCTTTGGTGACGTGGGATGGTCTCGATGCATTGTGAAGTCCGTATGTCCATAGGATATGGTAATAATTGGTCAAAGATTGTTCTATATCAAAAGCTATGTGTTCACACTTATAGTTCCGTGCAATATATATGTATTTATATAGTTTGGTACAAACGTTGAATTGGAGGTTTTCATAGAGCAAAAGGTGGGTGTTGCTAGGTTTGCTCAATGGCTTAATTGCGGACGTGCGATTTGCTAGATTTGAGATTTATGGTTAACCTCAGATTCACGAATCCTCATATATATATACTTAGCCATTACTATTACATTGCCATTATTATTATTATTATTATTATTATTATTATATATATATATATAAATCTTAAAGCATATGGAGTTTACATGACTTCTCTTTACTTTCATTAAGAGTATGGCATTTAACTGATTAAATTACTAAATTCTCGCTTATACACAGTATAAATCAAACCCATTAATTCAATACTCTCCTACATGTATATCAAATACATGTTCTTTAACACTTTCGGAAATGATAACATTTAATAATATATTTCCATGATGTTTAATAATACTTATGTGTTTTCCGAGAAGAAGAAATTGAGAAAGGTGAAAGGAAAGAAGAAATTTCAAGATCAATGATAATAAATAAATGGCGGGGATCAAATCAATTCTTTCCCAAGATTAATACTCGAGCATTTGGTAAATTCTTTTTCACTGCTTGCGATTACTACCGAAAACTTTTTGTATTTGGAAACATTGCTTCCTTGCTGCTTTCTTGGTCATTTTTCTATTTTCTTTGATTTGGATTTGAAACAACGAGAATTTGAATGCATATCATAAGTCAAATGTGGGAGGATATGATTTAGCTATAGAGGATAAATCAATATTTGTGTGTTATCAAGCTTTATTACATGCTTGGTTGTGGAGTTGCTACGATAATTGAAACAACATAAATTTGGGGAATATGAAATTTTAGCGAAATATCTAGGAGGAGAAAAACATAATGATTAATAATGGAATATTGGATAACATTGTAGTTAATTAAAAATGTGACGTGGGTATGTGGTTTATGCTTTAGTATTTTTGTGTTAAAGGCATATACATATTTCGGTGAAATGTAATGATTATATAATCAAACAAAGATAGTATATTAGAATTTTTAAAGACATATAGAGGAGATATAGTTATTATATATACATATATATATATATATATATATATATATTATGAAATAGTCTGGGCAATTTAATATATCATTTTTATACGGTGTTAAATTGGCATTAGGTGTTATTTAGGGAGCGAATGGGCGAGAGTTAGATTTTATTGGTTTCAAATTGTATCTCTTGATATGATTTTCTTTTATTTAAAAGAATTGATATTAAATCATAACTTCTTTTAGATGCAGACAAAAACGATTGATATCTAATTGTTATATAATATGTGTATAGTGGAGATATATATGCCACATATGGTTTGGGCTAGGTTTTCAAATCTTAGGCGATTCATATCTATTGATAAATGGATGATGGTTTTGTATCTCTTGATAGTGACATGAATATGATCCTTTATTTTTCAAATAAGCTCCAAACTCATGTGTTCTTTGTTTAGAGCTGCAAGACGAAAGCGGTAGAATACACTTGCTGACATGGGCTGACACATGGTGGATATATGTCATTATATACTTCAGGCCTCAGGATTCGAAAATCTCTTTAACCTTTATTCGTTTATATTTTGAAAGATTTTTATTTCATAGTTTCAAATCATTTGCATCATGCCATTTGTTCAAAATGTGAGCGGTAATAATTGATTAGGAAGCTGAATTAGGACACAGGTTTAGGAATCTCGTTTAGTTTGTATGGACGATGTTTTATTCTTATTTAAAGATGTTGAGTGTTTTGTGTATCATCATCAATCGTTGTTGAATTCCGAAGCGGCTTTCGGATAGAATTTTTGCATTCCCATTTCCACATGGTGCTTGTGGATTTTAGCAATCCCATGGACCATGTCATAAACGACATAGCATCATAACCACCACGATCGATTCTTTATTGCGATGGTCGGAAACTATACTATCGATTTAGCGATGTCTCAATCCACCACTTTCTTTTCTACATAAAGATATGAACATGTGGCCCGGACCTAGTTTTGGAATTCAATCTATATACAACAACTATAAAAGGAAAAGATATAATAATTAAATTAACAATCATCAAAATATTTTTAAAAATTAGGTATTTATGTAATTTACACAACTTTCAATTCCAAAGTGTTCAGTTCTTTATCAAATCATCATCAAATAACGTAGTTTTATCGTAAAACCGAGACTATATCGGATCTATCCTCGGAACGATTGGCCTATAATAGCGTTCAATGCATCATATTTACATCCATCGAGGATTACAAGTAAATGTAATAAATAATTATAGGACATAAAAATCTACAAATAGCCATTGCATCTTATTACAGAACATATACCTAGAGCCAGTATAAAGCTTACGAGTAAAATAATCGATTTCCCAATACTATTCACTCACGAGTCTTCTTGACCCGTTTGCATCTCAACGATCAAGTACATTCGATCCTCAATGATGTTTGATTCTCTCCTAATATAAGTAATCTTGTGTCTTCAATTATAGCATAACAATCACACCATAAATTGATGGAAAAGTCGACCTCCTCTTAACAAAAGGTATTACCTCAATATTTCTTTGTTGAACCCAAAAGTAACCATAATCATTCTCTCATAGTTAAAAACATTTCCTTACCCTAATTTACTTCCGTATTGAATTCTTCACAATCTATATTTAGATGGAAGCAATCTTCTCATAAGGAAAAAGTAATGGATATTGAAATGGCATGAACAATGGATGTAGATCACTAATTCTTTTTAAACCTTCTTGTTTGTGTTCAATATAATATCTCTCCCATGTCATTAATACCAAAATATCACCAACAATGACGCGATTTACGGGGCTGATGGTGCAGTTATGGTCTTTTATTTCAATCACTCAATACTTTATCTTAGCGGTAATTCTCTAAATTGCATGAACTTCTCTTGCACGAAGGAAGACTTTGACAATCTCATTGTACTCATCCAGCCTAACTTCTTAATCACATACAATATTATTGTCCAATCTTTGCTTATCATCAAATTGGAGCATGACATTCTCTCATAATTTAAACAGTTCAATCATATATAAACTGCAAATTTTAACCATCTTAACAATTGGAAACAAGATCATTCTGATAAATTTACACTGATAAAGCGAATACCCATAAATACAGATCTTTCATTGATACAATATCAACAATTCCATAAGTGAAGTAAATTGGAAAAGTGAGTTGTATATTCGATTTTGCTCTTTAAATTTTGAATTCCTTACTCCACCATTACCATCAAACCATTGGCGTGGGAAAGGTGGTGTTGGTTTTTGTGGAGGAAGAGAAATAAGCCACTTGTTTGCAACACATATTATTAAATTTAGGGTTGAAGTAGATTTGGATAGATCAATTCTTTCATCATACCACATGAATGCATTGCAAAATAAAGCATTTCTAAAGTGCGGCCCACCAAAGTATGGCGGTTGAAAATACGTTCTGTTATAATCATCGAAAAGAATAGCAATCCATATAACTATTAACATGCAAAGAGATTTGTAATTGTAAAGTTTTAGAAGTGATTGAAAAGTACTTAGAAAGAAATGTGGTGAGCATTGGCTACTTTAAAAATAACGATAATAAGAGAATCGCAGAATAACTAAAAGTGATGGAAGTACTTTGCACCTGTCGAGGTGTTTTGAAATAGCACGGGATCATTTGCGTTAATATGACGTTGGACCGAAAGGATTGACATCATGATCAATAAGAAACATTTTCACTTGTTGCACTCATTAGTGGCTCGATTCAAAGAGGTCCGAAATGCACATTTGAATTACTTGTTGAAGCATTGATGAGATTAGAATAGGATTCATTATGTGGGATGGCCGATAAAACCACTATCAAAGCTCATGTGAATGCGATCGTGAGGTGTGAGACTCAACATCGACTTCATAGTAGCATCGTCGGTGTGACAATGTTAGCGATGTGGTATTCATTGGTTTATTAATACTTCTAAGCACACTTTTTAATTCCTTTTATTTTTATTATGCATTCTTTTAGCCTTTATAATATCCATCCGTCGTATTATGTTGTATGCAGCCTCTGATCTACTTATCACAGGTAACAAATCAATATTTTTAATATGACGGGGTTTAATCTTTTTTGGATAATGTATGAATTTTTGTTAAACATAACCGTAGTAAGATGATCAGCAATAAATAAAATAATATAGATTTAGTATGATACTAACTAACGATATCAATATCCTATCCTATAAGTATAAATTATATAAGGAAATTCTTACCTCAAAAGGGTTTGCAATCATTATAATTAACTTACCACTTCTAATCCAAGCTTTTTAATGCGCATAAAATGGATGCATTAAGAAATCGTTGTCGAAATTTGCAATATCAACACCATAGCATAATTTGATTAAACTATTCTTGATTCAAATACAAAATAATTTTATATTTACTAAATACATACATAAATGCATTTATCTATTAAATAATACTATAAATAATACAAATATTATTAATAATAGGACTAATAATAATAATAATAATAATAATAATATGTCTTCATCAATAATAATAGATAGTAATGCAAATATTTAAAAATTAGTAAAAATATTTCACTCTCAATACTTAATAGTGTTTTCTTATTTTTCTTGTTAAAAATAATTTGATCTTTTTGAGGTTTATTTTCTTTTTAAGTTATTTATTCAATTTTATTAAGGCTGGTTTTCAAGAAAAGGAATAATAATTTTGTCAAAACAAATATTATAGTATACAAATAAAATTTGAGCAAAAACCCACGGGAAAAGAAAATACACACTACTATATAAAGTTTATATATTAGGCAGTGGTGTAAAATAATATTGTGACTAAACTTATAACTATAGTTTTGAATGGAAGACAATTCTCCAAATAAATTAAGTTATATTTTAAAAATCGATTATGAAATAATTATTTTTTTAAATTACTAAAAACTCTTTATAATCACTAAACTTAATTAGCATTCAATCATTTGAATGTTAAAAACCTAAAATCATTTTCATTGAAAGGGTTTTGGCTTTTAATGTAGAGTGTAGATAAGTAATACATTTATATCGCATTCATAATCTGGAGGGAATTAAAATATTGACTCTTCTCAAAGATAGTTCCACTTTTCTATTGTAATAATTGAAAATATAATTTCTTTTTCCACAAAATGAATACACTTTTGATTTTTAGCCTTATAACCCATGCATGGTTCTAAGCTAGCTCAATTGGATGGTGCTTCTAAAACTTTTAGAGTTTCTTTTTCATCTATAACTTCACTTGTTTTGGTTTAAAACCCTTGGAATCTATAACTTTAGATGGGAAAACTTAATTATTGTCATCATGTTAGGTTTTGATAATGTGTTCGTGAGCAATGATATGTAGTTTGGATGAAACCAATTATGTGTTCACTTTATTTTTGGTGATACATCTCAAATAATAAAGCAAATAGTTAATTCACTTTGCATTATCAAAGGCTAACAGTGATAAATACATGTAAAATATGTAAAAATTGTTTTAATCAATCAATTGTTCTATAATTATAAGAGAAACTGAATAACATATTTCATTTTTTCATAATATTTCTATAGAAATTATTGTGATTGTAATGTTATAAACAATGGATTTTTATATTGATAGATTGTATCATCTTAAAATAACAAATTTGTTGTACATAATTCAGTTACTATAAATATTAAATGTTTTATAAAAATAATAATGTCTCATAATGATACGAAGATCCATAAGTAACACTCTCATTCAACATTGAACATTTTAAAAATAATATTCAAAAGCGAAGCGGACTTCTTCCTAGTTAAAAATTACTACAACAATTTAAAAGAGAAACATAAAAAAACAATATAATATATATATATAGGATTGGGATTGTTTTTATCTTCAATTGTGCATTTTTATATATTTAAAATTATTTAAATCCAAAAACTTAGAAAGTTTTTCACGTTGTTTTTGTTATTTGTAAAAATAAAAATTTAGAAAACATGTAAAAATCCCTTTTTGTGGGGTGATGCTTGTCGTTTTTGTAAACAAAATGTAAAAGTTCTTAGCTTTTGATTCTTAATTTTTTTTTAAAAAAAACAACATAAGAAAACACACTATCAAATAAGTTTTCAATCAAACATGCTTAGTTTTTAAATATTTTATTTATTGTTTTATATAATAAGGAGAGTTTTTGCCAACAATAGTTGACAGTAATGTTTTTTCTTTTAAAAACATATAGAAGTAGAGTACAGTTTAGGATTAAAAAACTAATTGCATAAACTTAGTTATAAATCAAATTTTAAAACTTTTTTCCATCAAAATTGGAAACATATATTAATACACTGGCATATACATTTTATTTCTTATCATGTAAAATCATGAGAGATGGATATTAAATATATTAAATAATAGTTAATATGATTCAAAAATTTCATATAATATTGATCAAATATTTATACCATAAAAAATAATCTTGCTTGTTTTTCCGTCTCATATTAGCCATCACATCAAATTATTTATCATATTTAAGAGTGTTATAAACATTAATTATTTTTTATATTTTACTTCAAAACATATTAATAGTACTAAATAATTCTAAAATAAGAGTTTTATTATGATTTTTAAATTTTAACAATTTTATAAATAATTTTAATATTTGTATAGAACTCAAGTATAATAATTAATATGACACATAGAAAAATATAAATAAATCAAATTTTATGCCAAGTAATTAGTATTGGTTGATAAGCTTTTGGTCTCTCTCACTCTCAACTCATTTAGTCTAATCAAATGATTTATATATATATATATATATATATATATATTGTATGGAGAATGTGAGACACGGAAATAATTTAATAATAAATAAAAAAATAATGATTGATGTGGCAAACTATGACATTTATGCAAACCACATCAATTGACACATATCTAATATTATCCTATCAATGTACTTGAAAAAATCCATGTAAAATCAATAATATAGTGAACTATGGTGGAATTTTTTATTTTGTTTGTGAATTTTACTAAAATAAAATAAAATATATGTAGGAATTTTTGAGTGATTCATTTTTTTAGTAAATCACCTAACTTTGGTCAAATATCATTTTGACCACTGAATTTTGATTTATTTCGGAATATGCACTAAAATTACCAATCATTTTATCGGTAGGTCACTTGATGGAATAACATCTTCATTAGTTAATGTGGAAATCTCCACCTATGTGATGATTGGGTTTTTTCCAGCCATACTACAGACTGTTTAAGGATCTTAGTTGCTATATAATGATAAGGGAATGAGCATAAAATCTTTTCAATTTTAGGTAATATTTAGAGTGTAAACATTGTATTTTATAAAAAAATTATTACAGTATTATGTTAAAAAAAAACAATCATGTCATTAATTGCAAAATGTGTAACATCATTGTTTTATTAAAAAGGTAAAATACCATCATATAACAAATATTCCGATCATAATAATATTATTTTTTTTTTTAAATTGCAAAGTAGTTAACTTGAAATCATTCTATTAAAACAATTAAAAAAATATATTAGTGGTTAAGATATGTGTTTTTTAGAATACTGAAATCTAAATATAATATAAATTAAATAAAATAAGTATAAAAAAAACATGAAAATCCAATCATAAGTTTTTTATTTAGACATTATAAGCAAAACATAAAGATAATATAGTTATATGAAAAAGGCAAGAAACGTTCTTACCTCAACCAGATATGGTAAACTTTTGAATTAGCTCACTCCTGTTTTGTTAAGCATATGAACCAATAGCAAATGAGATACAATTTGATAATAGTAAAAA